>NC_142354.1:695000-995000 GCF_059441175.1 Urocampus carinirostris | reverse complement strand
ACTGGAAAAATATACTTTGGTCTGATCAGACAAATATTAATATATTTGGCTCATAAGCATGTGTGGCGGCAACCAGTTGAGGAGTACAAATATGTTTGTGTCGTGCCTAAACCGTGGTGTTGGGAATGTCATGGTTTGGAGCAGCATGAGTGCAACTCGAATTGGGGAGTCTTATTTCATTGAAAAAACATCAATTCAAACATGTACTGTGGAATACTAAAGCAAGGAATGGTCCCTTCCCTTCAGAGACAGGGTTGCAGGGCAATGTTCCAGTCTGACAATGACCACAAATACTGTACACTTCTAAGATGACCAATATTTTTTTAAAGGGGCAAAGAGTAAACGAGATGGACTGGCCAAGCATGTCTCCAGATCTTAACCCAATAGAACAACTTTGGGCCACCCTCAAGCGGAAGGTGGAGAAGCCCAATACCTCAAATATCCCCCAGCTCTGACATGTTGTCATGGAAGAGTAGAATAGCATTCCAGTGGCAATTTGTGAGGCTCTGCTGGAATTCATGGCCAGAAGGATTAAGATGGTTCTGCAAAATCATATTGACCACCAATGTTCCCTCTAAGCTGCGTCTGTGCGCATTTGCGCACTACCCAGGGCTTTTCCGCGCACAAGAAAATCTAGCCAGCTCACAAAAATGAGGGCTCGAAATTGCTAATTAAAAAGCGAATTAAGTCAAAGTTAAAGTAAAAATACACGGGTTCCCCTGACGCTGTGTACTAAATGTGGTATTTTGAAGTCCATGTCGAAGTAGAACGAAGTTGAGTAAAGTCAGTAGAGTTTTTCGAGAACCGAATTCTTCGGCTCGGCTCACTAAAAAGAACCGGCTCTTTCTGGTCCCAAACGGCTCTTCGGGTTGTTTTTGCTTTTTTAATCCCTACACGACCAAATATTAGGTAAAATTGTGCACAAAATGACTTAAAGGAAGGGGTGGGGGAAATAGAACAAAAAAGAAAAAAATACCATAATGAAAAAGTAGTGAAAAACTGAGAAAAAAAAACAAAACAAAAGGAGAGAAAAAGAGAAAAAAAGAGCAGGAAAAATTCAGAAAAAAAGCCAGAAGAAAAGAAAGAAGCAAATAAAGGGAAAAATGGTAATAGAGAACAAAAAAGCAAGAAAAAAGTAACAGCTAGGAAAAAATAAACACAATGAGAATTTTTTGAAAAGGAATTAAAAAAAGGGAGAAAAAAAAGTTGTGTGAATGCTCAGACCCGTGGAAAATTAGAGGGAACATTGTTGACCACACAAAGTATTAAACATTAGGAATAAATACAGTTCTGTATCGTGCAACCGACTAAATAAGCCCCTCAAAATGTTAGTATTATGCGACAAGATACCAGGAATAAAAGAAATGGAAATCTTGTGAAAGAATTGTAAAAACAAATGACGTTTGTAGGCCCTGCAACCTTTGCAATCGTACATTAGTCAATTCATTCAAAAGTGAAAAATAATTTTGCATTGCCGGAAACTCAGCAAAATGTAACGTGATGTCAAGTTTTGGACATGTTTGATAATGATTTAGTTGCCACACTTGGGGTTGCTGGTGCTCACTGTTGTATCAAGCGTTGCCCATCGACTTTGTGTGAACGTCTAGACCCGTGGAAAATTAGAGGGAACATTGTTGACCACACAAAATATTAAACATCCGGAACTTTTATTTTAGGGTGTACTCAGTTTTGTTATCAGGAGTTTAGGTACTAGTGGCTACATTTTGAGTTTTTTGAGGGGAAAAAAACAATGTAAACCTCTATATAAGCTTTACACAGACAACCTGTCAACAAGATGTTTCTTCAGTGTTGTTCAGTTCAACATTATGATGAAATCTCTTTTGACATGTATAGGGTGTACTCACTTTTGTCACATACTGTACGCCACCATTTTGTGTCCACTCATTTTGCACCTTCTGTTTACTAATAACCAAGTAAAGCTTCTTACTAGGAAGTGGACAGTGCAGCCCATCTTCTTGTTCTCTGTCTCATGTTCCCTCATGACCTCCCTGCTGACAAGATGGACAATTCTCATCATGAATTGCTAGTTTAGTTCTTGCGCATGACCAATAACTGAAATCCTGACGAATAAAAGGTTAAAAATGTGTACCACCTGAAGTCCAGGATGTTTTCCACGAGTCGAAAAACCGATGTAATTAAAGACTTGCCGGACTCTCTCCATGTCTCCTGCTCTATCTTCTCCAAAAGACTTCAAGACATAAAAAAACAGCAACAAAACGGCTTCTTTTTTTACATTATTCATATGCAGTACAAACACTCTGCAATCCAAACCTCTCAACATACGATCCAAAAATGAAACTGAAACTTTAATGCTTATTGCTGTATTTTAGTGAATGTAGTAGAAGTGATTGATTATGCCTACCTCGGGTATGGCCCAAAAAGCTGTGTTCTAATCCCATTGGAACAAAACAAAGGCACAACCGCAGTGGCGTTGCACAAAAAGAGAAATGAAAAAAAGGTGGTTAAAGACACACGAAAGACTCATAATGGCAAAAAAAAATTGCCCTACAGCAAACTGAAGAGTTCTCTGAAGTTATCATCGCCTTTGCCTTCCGAAAGCAAACTGTCCAGCTTGTCTATCAGCTCAGCCTCCACCTGCACAACAGCAGCAAAACCCCAAAACGTGTTACAAAACAAAATGGTCACATACAGTAGAACAGGTATGTCCAAAGGTACAGCAGGTCTTGGAATTTTTACTGTCATAAAATTGCTAACATGTGGCTCGCCAGTAATGTTGACCGCAGCAAAAAAAAAATTCTGTACACAATTTTTAAAAAAACAACATTTCACCAGATGAGAGCAGAAGCCTTTTGGCCACCTTGCCCTTGACTTTCTGTGATGGGCAAGACTTTCTGTGCTGGGCAAGACACTGAATCCCTAATGTGCCCGATAAGCAGGTGGTTGCCTTGCATAGCTGACGCTGCTATCGGTGTGTGAGTGTGTGTGAATGGGTGTGAATGGGTAAGTGTGAAGCACATTGTAAAGCGATTTGGGAGGTCTTCATTGAATTTGAAAAGCGCTTTACATTTATCGAGTGTGTAACAGTAATAAAAGGCAAAAACGGGGGGGAGAAACCTTATAAATTGTTATTACCGTAAATTCCGGACTATAAGCCGCTACTTTTTCCCCAAACTTTCAACCCTGCGGCTTATTCAGTAATTTTTCTAACGGCCACCAGCGGCGCTCAAGTACAAAAGGTAAGATTTAGACCGGTGGAATATATGCGCCGAGGAAGACTGCAACTTCACTAAAACTGGCCGCATGCGAAAAGCAACTTTTTCGCTAGTCTGCCAGTGGATCCTGACAGCGTGGGGCAGCATCAAAAAATCCACCCTCACCAACGGGTTCCGAAAAGCCGGTCTGCTGCGTGACGGAGAGGAGGGCACAGAATCAGGAGTGGATGAAGGTTCCAGCGACAGTGAGCGTGGAACGACGTTTGTATGACAAAAGTTTCTTTCTGACACTGAGGAAGACGACTTTGATGCTTTCAGTTCTAAGGAGGAAGACGAGGACGGTTTACCGTGATTTTTACAAGTACGGTATGTTTTTTTAACAGACCCGTTCACTGTGTTGCGAGCGTGTTGCTAGCGTGTTGCTACCATTAACTGCCCGGATGAAAGTTGTATCATTATTATTAAAGCTTTGAAAACTCTCTCTGTGTACCGTCTTTCTTTGCAAATATGTGTAACCATGTATAATATGTATTTCCAACTGTATATTTTTGTAATGTATTTATTTGTATTTATTTTGGACACTTATTCTGATATGTTTTGGACGGGCGAATTAAAAAGAAGGGGCGTAACGAACACGGGCTGACTGGAAGTGGGGACCGGTAAAGGTGAGTGTTAGTGGACACGGCGGACAATAGTGGATATATATTTTTCCCACCCGTACCTTTGGAAATATACACTTTTTTCTTTGGATTACTTTCAACGGGACCCGCACTCTGCCGGTCTGCATCAAACCTTAAGTACCGCTCGGTAGCCTAGATGGTAGGGCGCCCGCTCTAAGACTGGGAGTTCACTGGTTCAAGCCTCGGCCGAGTCATACCTAAGACTTACAACATTGGTACTCATTGCCTCCCTGCTTGGCGCTCAGCATTAAGGGTTGGAATTGGGGGGTTTGGTCACCTAATGACTAAAATGGCTGCGCCCTGTTGGGCTGCGGCTGCATCGGCTCGCTACAGTTTAACTGTACGGGTCAGGTGTATCGACATTTCGTTCTGTGTGCATTGTTACAAAGAATGACAATAAAAGTAAATTCTATTCTATTCTACTTCTCTCATTTTCCGTTCATTTTGATTTTTGGACTGTGTACTTCAATGTAGGATATTCAGTTACAATCATGGGACTTAAAGTCAGGTCTGGGTTAGTTTTGTGTTTGTGTTATAATTTTTTAATGTGGGCGCATGCGGCTTATATACAGGTGCGTCTTGTGTACCGTATTTTCCGCACTATAAGGCGCACCGTGTTATAAGGCGCACCTTCAATGAATGATATATTTTAAAAGTTTTTCCATACCTAAGGCGCACCGTATTATAAGGCGCTACAGTAGAGGCTGTAGTTACGTTATGCAACCATTAGATGGTGCCGCGCTAAAGGGAATGTCAACAAAACAGTCAGATAGGTCAGTCAAACTTTATTAATAGATAACAAACAAGCTTTCCACAACTCCATTCACTCCCAAAATGAATAAACAGCTGTTTTATTATTTTCTCTGAGGTAAAGCATTTTCGTGACACATCTTTAACATCTTTGAACAACAGCAAGGCATCACATTTAAGTTTTCCTCCATTTCGTCAACACGCAAAAAAAACGTCTGATACTGTTATGGTAAATTAAACGTTACTGCAATCGCAATATAGTGACACTCAAAAACTGTGTGCATTTACAATAACAAGTGCAAAACAATAACAATAAAGCAATAACATAATAACTGTAAAATGTAAAACGTAAACACACACAAGAAAAACATAAAGCTCACTCTATCAGCTCCTCATTTATGAATCCCTCGAATTCTTCTTCTGCAGGGTTCGAATTGACCATCTCAGTGGATGGGCCTCCGTCTCATCAAGGTCGTCATTTATCGAGTCAGTGTCGCTGTTGTTGTCTGGCAGTTTTCTTCAGTCTTCCCGAAAGCTCGGACCACAGTTGAGACTGATATATCAGCCCAGGCATTTACGAGCCACTGACAGATGGTGGCGTATGTCGTCCGGCGCTGTCTCCCCGTCTTGGTGAACGTGTGTTCGCCTTCTGTCATCCACTGCTCCCACGCAGTACGCAGTCTGGCTTTGAATGCTCTGTTGACACCAACATCTAGCGGCTGGAGTTCTTTTGTCAATCCACCCGGAATAAAGGCAAGCACTGAATTAGTGTGCTTCACTTGTTTTTTGGCATTATCGGTGATATGTGAGCGCATGGAGTCGTAGATCAATAGGGACGAAGCTGTGTGAAAAAAGCCACCCAGTCTCTTCACATAAATTTCTCTGAACCATTCACTCATCTTTTCTTCATCAATCCATCCCTTAGCTTTGATGACTATGCCGGTGTGACTGATTGCCTTGAGTTTAAACTCTGCGTTGTAAGCGTGTCTCTTAATTGGAGCCATTTCAGGGTCTTTATACAAACGCACAAATAAAAGAGAATCGTTGCTTAATATTTCCCAGTATGCACAGCGCACTTCTGCTTCTACGTGAAAAATGGTGTCGGTGGCTGCTTACCGTAAGTTGCGAGACCTGTCGCGGCTCAATATTGATCCATATATAAGGCGCACCGGATTATAAAGCGCATAGTCAGCTTTAAAAAACAAACAAACAGATTTTAGGTGCGCCTTATAGTGCGGAAAATACGGTAAGTACAAGATCGGTTTTCCTCTTAAAATGTGGTGGGTGCGGCTTATAATCAGGTGCACTCTATAGTCCGGAATTTACGCTATTTGGAAAAGTTTACACGATTATAAATCAGTGGGACGAAACAAAAAACACATATAGTCAAATCACGATTTATCGGAAATGTCCTGCCTCATTAATGTATTACTGATGGAAATTACAGCTCTTTTTAAAGAAGCGTCCCCTTCGGCTCAGCTCACTGAAAACAGTCGGCACTTTCAGCTCCCAATTGGCTCTCCGGATTGTTTTTGTTGTTTTAATCCATACATTAACAATTGTTATGTAACATTATCCCCGAATGACTTTAAAAAAGGAGGGGGGATAAACCAAAAAAAGTAAAGAAAAAGCATACCCTAATAAAAAAGTACTCAAAAGCTAACAAAAACAAAAACAAACCAAGGGTGGAAAAAAGGGAAAAGTGAGAAAACAAAACAAAACAAGAAAAAACAAGAAAGCAAGTAAAATGGTTGAAAAAAGAAACAAGAAAAAAAAAAAGGCAAAAATTAAATCGAGAACAAAAGAAGTAAAAAGCAAGAAAAAAGAAGCAAAAAGCTGGGAAAAAAACAAAATGAAAAAAAAGAAAGAAAAAGGGGATATATATATATATATATATATATATATATATATATATATATATATATATATATATATATATATATATATATACACAGGGTTTGGGTAGGGTTACTTTAACTGGATTACTTTCAATTACTTTTGGATTACTCCAATACCAATTACTTTTGGATTACTCCAATACCAAACATGCTAATAAAAGACAAAAGAAACTAAATATGAATAAAATTACAAAATTTTGTGCATGCTTGGGGAGTAACGGAATACATGGAATGGTAAAAATGATTTTGGCAAGCTGTTTGGATTTACTTTCATTTTGTTTCTGTCACTTTTTATGTTAGTTTTGCCGGAGATCAAAGAGATCAAAGCCAGGAGAGAATGCTTACCACGTGTTGTGAGTCTTAATTTTATTCATCCTCCGGGCACTCCGGTTTCCTCCCGTATTCCAAAAACATGCGTGTCAGGTTAATTGGCTGGACCAAATTGTCCATAGGTGCGAATGAGCTAGTAAGTTGTCTGTCTCTGTGTGCCCTCCAACTCACTGGAAACCAGTTCAGGGTGTCCCCTGCCCACTGCCCGAAGTTGGGTGGGATGGGCTCCGGCACCCCCGCGACATATATACATACACATATAAACATTTATCGCCAGTTAAGGCAAATTTAAAAAAAACAAAAACGTGTGGAAACATGAAACATGTTGGGTTGGAGAAAGATGGGCACCACCAGGCTGTTTTGGCCCAAGATAAACCATAGGGAATTGTGTTTACAACCCTAGTGGTTAAGGGATCCAACCATTGTCCAACTAAATAAATATATCCCCAAAACTTTGAGTATTACTTAACAAAAGATACTTTTTAGAAAATAGAAATCTCATGTAAAAGTTTTAAAAACAACTGACGTTTCTGGGCTTTGCAAATCTTTCCAATAGTTCATTTGTCAATTCATTAAAATGTGCAACATAATTTTGCATTCCCGGAAATTGTGCAAAATGTAAATTGATTTGATCTCGGGTTTTTCGTTATGTTTACTCATGATTTGGTTGCCACAGTTGGGATTGACGTTGCTCATTGTTGTTCCAAGTTATGCTGACAGACTTTGTGTGTACGCTCAGAAAGGTGGAAGTGCACAGCAAACATTGACTGGGACGCATGCTAGCTAGCACATTGCTGCTGAGGAAGCTTATCATGGGGTGTTGCCGGGTGGAAACAAACCTGTTTGAAATTTCCGTTTTTGCGTTGTTCCAAGTCCATCATACCATGGAAGATGGGGATCATGATATTACGGACTTTGGCCTGAGACACCAATGTTAAGCCCAAGAACGGACCAATCATGCCGGGAATGAAATGGATTTTGTTTTCACCTGCAGAACACACACACACATTTTATCTATTACAATAAAGACAATTCTAATTCAAATTATTTTGAAACTGATGTCAGCTGAACGGGATCAGACCAACCAACTAGCTATTGTGCAAATAAATAAATACATTCCCAAAACTGTTAGTATTACATAACAAAAGATACTTTAAAAAAAAATAGAAATTGATAGTGGAGCACCGGCTTCTTACAAAGGTTCTGCCACATGCTGGAGAGTCCATATGTCATCGTCACCCTCATGTCTCCATACCTGCACATACACGTCACCACATTAATTAACCCCTTAACGTTCCTGTTAAATTGACCTAAAATCCCAATCCAAGACATACTGAAAGTAAATTGGATGCCATTTTTGAACAGTTTGGAAAATATAGACAGTTTTTGTCCTTTTTGAAAGGTAAAACTCTGAAGTTTTGTTCCTAACTGAAATAATTAATGCAGGTGCTACTAACATGCAATCATATGCCTGCAGATGAATGTAGCATGGGCATCTTAGCTGGAAAACAGGTGATGCACTGCTTGATGCCTTACTTGCTACCTTCTCAAATTTGATTAAAATACGAAGAGCTAAGCTTCGTATTTTACACATTTTTCTGAGGGTATGTCAAAGCATTTTCAAAAGTTGCCATTTGGAGACGACAAGTTTACAGCTATAAAAAGTCTGCAACAACATTTTGAAAGAGTTGTAAATGTTTGACTTCTCTTTCCAGAAGTCAATCAATGATTGTGCCAACTTGCACGTGATGATCATGCGTAAAATTGGATTCCAGGTTGCATTACGCATGTTCATTTTCCAGCTTTGATCTAATTACAGCCAGTAAATTTGTATACAATTATGTTGGGAATCTTATTTGCTAACCAATGTGTCAATCAAAATTCGAAACGGTTACTTCTGGCTGAGGTTATTCAGAACTACAGAAAGTGATCTCCGTTTTATTTAACAGGCCCGTATAGGCTAATGCAGGCTGTGGACCGTGAAAAAAACCTGCTATTGGCCAAGAGTGGTGTAAATCAAAAGGTCAGAGGCTGACTACCACATTGAGAATAATTTCACAAGTCTGTTCATTTTTAAAAGAGTGTTTTGGAATGTAACCAATGGATTATCACAAGGAGCTTCCAACAAAGCAGATATTCTTCTAAATCTACGCTCAAAACACAATTATATTCTATAGCTTATGAATGACTACTGTTTCATGCTGAAGATGTCTGCATATTGTCTGTTGCAAAATCCATTGCAGCCTGGTCATCCTGGAAGGAGGATTCCCTCATGTGCTGCCCCTTCTAAAGGTTTTTAATTTCCTCATGCTGAGGTTTAGAGTCCTTCCTTGCCCTAGTTTTTACAGCCCTTTGAGATTTCTTGTCTTTAAAAGCTATACAGTACAAATAAACATGACTTGACTTGGCTCCTTGCAAGTTCAAAATCCTTTCCTTATTTTGAGTGTTTACTAAACTTTAAACATATCAATCCTTAAAAACGCAAACAAATTAAAAAAAAAATAAAGCTGCGTGACGTCAACATTTTTAGGAAGGAGAAGCGGGGACAAATCCACACATTTAAATATAAAACAAGCTTTTACAGAAGAATTTTATGAAATGCTTACTATTCAGTGAGATCCAAATGTCACACTTCCCTGCCCCGTTATTAGCAACTAGGAACTTATTTTAACTAACACCGTGAAGATCCTGCATACTATTACAGTGTTCATAGCAGGTTGACTAGTAAAAATGAAAATAAATCTATTATATCTGTAAAACAAATTCTGAGATAATTCAACTCGGTCATAGTTTTTATTACCCCCAAAATTAAAGAAGTTTTCTGGAGGTCCAACAGCCATGCTGGAGAGCATGTGCAAAGGAAGACATCAACCGCATATATATTGGCTGTGTCCAAAAATACAAGATTACTGGGACAAATTATGGTTTGTTTTAAAGAAAATTGTCAGATACGGGATACCCAAAACATTCAAGATGCTCTATTTGGGGAACCTAACAGAAGAAATATTATAGAAAAAAGGAAGAATACCTTGTAAAAATTCCTCTAATGGCTAGCAAAAAGGTATTAATCAAGATTATGGTACAAACAAAAGCCCCCTTACCGTGGAGCAGTGGGTGTGCACTGTGGATGAATTATTTCTAATGGAACGACTCAGATTTTGGAATAAGAATACAGGAGACCCAATTTATGGACAATTGAGGAACATGGATGGATCACAGGAAAAATAAGGACACCACTAATAGACTAGTCTTCATAGTCTAAAATAATGATTCGAGCAGGGAAGATACTACCCTGCACTGCAATGTCGTCTTGTTTTATTTATTCATTTATTTTATTGTATTTTTTCCCCCCTTTTTTTCTTTTACCAACCAGCAGAGATGGGAAGCTGCGTCGTTGCTGTTGTGCACTTTCCGGACAAATCTCAACATGTTACCTAGTGTTTAATTTTGTAATTGTAATCCTGTGCAGTCCTTTGAGACATTTTTGTGATTAAGGACTATATAAATAAATGTGACTTGACTTGACTTGAAATGTGACTTGTTCTCTTTTATTGATGTTTACTATGTTTGTGGGGTCGGCAGTGGTTTAGGAGGTAGAGCGCTCGTCTTGGGATCAAGAGATTGCACTTCGAATCCCGGCTCCTCCGTGTTACATGTCGAAGTGTCCTTAGGTACCCCTAATGCCCCCAATAAGCAGGCTAGCGCCTTACATGGCTGCACGGCCGCTATTGGGAAATGTGAAGCACACTGTAAAGCGCTTTTGGAAGTCTTGACTTCAAAAGCGCTATATAAATGCAGATCATTTCATTTTTGGGGGGCGGCAGTAGCTCAGGAGGTAGAGCACTCGTCTTGGGATCAAGGGATCCCAGTTCGAATCCCGGCTCGTCCGTGTTACATGTCGAAGTGTCCTAGGGTAAGACACTGAACCCCTAATACCCCCAATAAGCAGATTAGCGCCTTACATGGCTGCAAGGCCGCTATTGGGAAATGTGGAGCACATTGTAAAGCGCTTTGGGAAGTCATTGACTTGAAAAGCGCTAAATAAATGCATTTCATTTCATTACTGTGACCCAATGCTAAATCTATTCCACCCTGGTCATCCAAGAAGAGGGATTACCACCAATGAGGCCCCTTCTCAAGGTTTCTTTTTTCCTCACGCTGAGGCTTTAAGTTTTTTCTTGCCCGCATGTTGGTTTAAGATCAGGCGATGGTGTATTTGTAATCTTGTGCAGTCCTTATAGACATTTTTGTGATTAAGGGCTATACAAATAAATGTGACTTGACTTGCCTTTTTTGCTTGTATGTTAAAAGGGGAAACAAAATTTAGTTTCAAAAAAAGAAAATTCTTTAAATAAAAGTTAAAGCCTTGGACGTTTTTAAAAATTGTTAGGATCATGTTTGTTTTTGGGAGATATTTTTTTATGATTAGTATAAAAAAAAAACTAAAAAAAGCAAAATAATACTTTCACTGCTGTCATTGTCTCCAACCATTTCAGGAAGATGGTATTAATAAGCATTACAGGAAAAACAGCTGCAGTTTGAAATATGTCCACCTGATGTTGACAAAGCCAGGTGCCAATCGCAAAGCAACTGGAGCTTTATTACTTTCTCTCTCTCTCATTATTTCTCTCTCTTTTTTTTCTATTTCCCTCTCTTCTGCTTTCTTTTTTTGTCTGTCTTTTTCACTATTTCTGTATTCGCTTTCCCTCAGTCTTTTTGCTCTCTGATGAATAAAGTATCCATCTATCTCTTCTCTCTCATTCACTCCTTTTCTTTTTCATTTCTCTTTAACTTTTGCTCTCTTCTCTGTTTCTTTCACTCATTTTCTCAGTATCTATTCCTTTCTTTCTCTTTATCTGTCTCTCTCTTTCTCTTTCTCTACATCACTGTCTCTCTTTCTCTCTTAATGTCTGTCTCTTTTTCTTTCATTTTATCTCTGTCTCGCTTTCATTATTTTCTCTATGTCTGTCTTTCTCTCTCTCTATCGCTATCTTTCTTTCTCTCTCGTTCTGTATCTTTCTTTATCTTTTTCTCTCCACTTTTGTTTCCTCACTTGTTTTTTCACTCTCTCTCTTGTTCTCTCTCTTTCTTTTTCCCATTCTCTCTTTCTGTCTTTCTTATTTTCTAACTTTTTCCCTTCCCTTTTCTCTCTCACTCTTGTTGTCTTTCTTTCTTTCTCTTTAATCTACTAGTCTGGCCCCTGTGAGAGTTCTTTTGACACCCCTGATCTAGATTACCACCAGAATTAGAATAAACATTTTAATTTATGCCCAGTATTAATCATAATCTTAATCAAACTTGAAAGCGTATTTGTCATTTTATCGAATGCACACACGGACTTTTGATTTTCTTGCAAGTCAAAACTTTATTGTTATAAGCAAAAACAAAGCTTCCATAATGCAAATGCAAATAGACGACACAGTTACTTTTTACGTCCCCATTTCAAGTCACGCTTACTTGTCTAAGATCTTCTTCCTTTTTGATGGACTCATATTTTCTAGCTGCAAACTGGGCTGGTTGATGAATAAAACTGCCAGACTGAAGTAGGAGCTCCACACCTAGTCTCAAAAAATAACCATCATCATAATCGGTAACAGCATTACTGATCCGCGCAAAAGTGTTATTGGTAGGTACCTTGAAGTCAAAGTCAGCTCCCACAAAGTTCTTAACCTGAAAGGGCGCGAGATGCTGTACTGAGTTAAGGATGATGCTGAAAAGAACAAAGGTATTGTGAAACACAATGTAAGTTTTTCTCAGAATTATTGTTAGATTTTCAGAATTATGGTTGCTTGTCAACCTTACTGGCTTGTCAGGAGCCTCATCACATTCCAGTCCCGAGGGAATACACTTAGCTTCATCAGGTTCCGAAACATGCACCAAATCTTCATCATGAACTCCTAATAAGACAAAAGTCTGTTCTCAGTCACTGTTGCCACAGTGACCTTTAAAAAAATGAATGTTACCTTCTTTTATGGTAACTCATTTGCATAACTGATTATAGTACTCCCTTGCTGTATCGCGGTTTACTACAGTATTCGCGTTTTTGATACATTGCGGATTTTGAATCAAATTGTCTTTATTGTCATTGATATTCAGTATCGTGCATTGTGTTATGGAGCAGACAGTTCACAGCAAATGCTATCACAGGGGCAGGTTGGGCTTTGTGTGTATGTGTGTTGGGTGGGCGAGTACACAAGTCAATGTGTCCACTACTACTACAGCTACTATTTTAGCCGCTCGTTACATTGAAAGAATTTCATCAATTAAATCTGTTTCTGAGGAAAGCCAGAAGAGCGTTAAGATGTGCTGATCCTCACCAGTTGCTGCGTGGAATGTTTTATGGTCAGGGAAGAGACTGAAGTGGTCGCGTCGTGAGTGAAATCAACAACGAGGCTGAAGGTCCAACTTATTGTTATGACTAAGGGGCCGGTCACACAGACATTTGCGGCTGAATCACGGCTAAAATTTTGCGTTTTTTTTTTGCCCGTGGTTGCCCGGGATGGAAAATGCGCAAAATTTGACAACTGTGGTATGGCCGGAAAAAGACGCCGGCGACTGTTCCGCTTCCTCATCGCGTCATTTCTGCGTCATTTTCTCGTGTGGACCACGAGTATAAAAGCTCCCGAGCTGGTGTTGTGCCCAAATCCGACTCCTACGCAAACACAAACACCCCCCCCCCCCCCCCCCCCCCCACACACACACACACCCTCGCGTGAACGCGCATTCTGCTGCGATCGCTTTTGACCTTTTCATCCGCGTTAACAAACGCATTTTGTAGAATACGATCGCACTTTATTGTTTAAATAAACGCGTTATATAGACTAGGATCTCCCAATTATTATAATTAGCTCGCTTTATTGTTTTAATAAGCGTTTAATATAGAATACGATCGCTTCTGATGAAAGCGCAGCAGAATGCGTGTTCACGCGAGGGGGGAAGGATTTACCGTTCGATTACGTTCACAACAAAAATAAAGACGGAATGGATTATGTTGTATTACATTCCCAACGATTGCAAGACGAAGTGAATTTGGTTATATGTTCGCCATTACATTTCCTATAAGTGAGATAAAACGAGGTATAAATAGTTGGAGAAGCGAGGAAGTGCAAATCTCGGCAGTAATGTATTTATCGGGCTGTAGAATCCATAAACGCTCTAGACACAGTCCAGTGAAAATCAAGATTTCAAGCTATGGCATCATATTTATTTTATTACCTTGAAAAGAAATGTCAAGAAATAAATATGGGTTAAGACGAGATCACTACGCTGACGGGGAGGGGTTTATTGAGGGTAATTGTTTTATCTATTTTCCTAATTATTCATTATCGATCAGATCATAACACGTTACAAAGCTTAGGAGCCGGGACTCTTACTCTCGGCCAAAAGGGGTTTTGGGGTTTTTAAGGGTTATTGTTCTATCTTCGTTATTCATTATCCATTATCCGTTATCGATCAGTTCATTATACGCTACAAAGCCTAGGAGCCGGGACACTTACTCTCAGCCAAAAGGCTAAGCTAAGGTCCTAGCCCTAAAGCCTTGTTGCGATCATTGCGAATGCACCTTTCCCGGAGGTACTGCAATACCGGGCCGATGCGTGGAGTGGACAGAGCAAGCTCTTATTCCATCTCCGGAATGCAAAAATCAAAAGGCCAAGCTAAGGCCAAGCTAAGGCCAAGCTAAGGGGTTTTGGGGTTTTTAAGGGTTATTGTTCTATCTTCGTTATTCATTATCCATTATCCGTTATCGGTCAGTTCAGAGGCCAAGCTAAGGACCTAGCATCAAAGCCTTGCTACGACCATTGTTAATGCACCGAAAGATTTATTCGAAATGAAGAGAAACTACGCTGACGGTGATCCATGTTCACCCCCTTGACGTCACGAGCACAATGGTGTGCTCGGCAAATCGCGCTGTATATACGCGGAGAAAGGCGTTTGACTGTCACACGCGTAACACGCTAATTTCACAACACCGCGATACAGGCGCAGAACATGCTATTACCATGCTCCGCCCACGATTACTCGCTGAAATTTCCCGTCCTACCCATGTGTAACTACGCCCTGGCCGCGGCCAGAGCACGTTGTTCCGCGTCATTTCCGCGTCATTACCTCGTGTTGACCACGTGTGCGGCACGCGGTTTAACACGTGCTCAAACTTTTGAGCAGCTCAAAAGTTTTGAACGCGGCCAAAAAATGAAAATTTCCGACCGCGAGTAAAGCACTGCTCTATCTCGTCTATATGGCGGTCTCTAAACGTCCAACAGCGCCCAACGACATCTACTTCACGGCCAGAAGCTTACGGCCGCGGTCCAGCCTCGATAAACTCGTGAAAGGCTGTGTCCACGCGCTCTCAAGAATTGAACAGCGCAAAATTTTTTCGCGCTGCCACCAGCGCGCGAATTTCCGACCTCGTGTTATGCACTGCCGTAACTCGTCTGAATGGCGATCTCAATGCGTCCTATAGCGTCCGCCCCAAAGTCAGAAATTTCTGGCCGTGATTCAGCCGCAAATGTCTGTGTGACCGGCCCCTAAGCTACATAACTCTCTTAAGCCACCCTTGCCTAGAATGAATGAATGAAGGAATTAGAATGAATTAGAATAGAATGTCTATTCTAATTCATTCTAACCTGCCTAGCCTGTATCTCACCTGTATCGCTGCATCATTTACCCATGAAACGGATGTCCTGGTGCTACAACTCATGGTAACTGCTACATGCTTGACTTTTGTATTTTAATCTACACAGAGACCTGGCTCATTCCGAGGGTCGC
The DNA here is from genome assembly GCF_059441175.1 of Urocampus carinirostris. NCBI lineage: Eukaryota > Metazoa > Chordata > Actinopteri > Syngnathiformes > Syngnathidae > Urocampus > Urocampus carinirostris. The sequence continues at coordinate 979,382 of NC_142354.1, read as the reverse complement.
TGATGCTACTGTGCAGCTAGCTGGCCGCTCTATTGAACCATAAATTTCGTTTGACTATTGTGTAATGACATTAATGTAATGACATTGTTCCACGGACAGACTGAGGAGATCATTTCTTCCTCATGCCATGAGGCTCTTTAACTCCACCCGGGGGAGTAAAAGCCCACATTCAACCCCCCTTCACATTGCATATTCGTTTTACTTTATTATTGTTTTATTTTCAACACAAGGATACTGCTGGAAGTGTGAATTTCCCGGCGGGGATGAATAAAGTATCTATCTATCTATCTATCTATCTATCTATCTATCTATCTATCTATCTATCTATCTATCTATCTATCTATCTATCTATCTATCTATCTATCTATCTATCTATCTATCTATCTATCTATCTATCTATCTATCTATCTATCTATCTATCTATCTTTCTATCTATCTATCTATCTATCTATCTATCTATCTATCTATCTAAAGAACATTCATTTAACTGCAATTCTGTGTTTCATTTTTTTGGAGTAGATTTACAATTATTGTTTTGTTACATTTGCAAATATTATATTTTACTGATATCTAATAAGTGAATAAATGTTTTTACGTTGCAGGTTTTGACTATAGCGGGACTTTTTTGGAATATAACCCCTGCAAAATACAAATATCTCGATCTATGTTTTTTTTTAAATAAAAAATAATATTGATAGGATAGTTCATGTATTTTTGCCTAGAATTCAAATCAATGTTTTTTTTTACTAAAAAATCAATAGGAAGAACTAAATAGTACACAATGTCCCTTTAAGAACAATTTGTTTTTTTGTGCATGCCACTGATATTGTGTCACGAGACAACACAAACTTTGCAAATACCTTGAGCACTTCTTTGCTCTGGAAGCTCTCCATCAGGTGTTGAAAATGGATGTCAGTCATGTGACGAAGGAGGCACAGAATGCAGGACACGAACTCTCCCTGCCAAATGAATCCAACCGAAATCACAATCGAATTTCTGTAGGATGGTGGTACGCTGTCAGTCAGAGCCATGATGCCATGGAAAGGAACCACGATTGACGGGTCAACAACAGATACCTCCTTCCACCAGAGAACCCCAACCGGGGTTTGACTTAAAAGGTATGGATGGTGCACTCAAAACCAGGCTTGGGGAGTAACGGAATACAGGTAACAGCATTACGTAATCACACATAATCATAATACAAAGGAATGTAATTGTCTTCTGTCACATTTACAATAATAAAGACAATCAAATTACAGGTACTTTTTTTGTACTTTTGTTCCTGTTTTTTGGCGACTTTATAAGGGTACTGGTCAAGGCCATTGCCTGAATAAACAGCAGTCGAAAGCAAAGGAGTCTGGTTATTCAGGACGTCGTTCGCCAGCTGTCTAGTTCGGCCAAATCTGTAAAACTTGGCAGCGAGGGCAGCATACCATGTAAAGTACAACAAACGAAACACGAAACAAACAAGTATGAACAAAAAAAAACATGAAATGAAATGATGATTATAATTTAATGACTGGGAGCATGTGCCCCCTTCCACAGCATTCATGAATGCACCAATTCACATGTGTCTTATATTTACATATACATAATGCACCCATAGATTAATTGTATCCATCATAATTTCAATTACTGAGGCAACAGAGACAGAGAGAATATGATAAGAAGTCACAGAGTGTGTTGGGAATTTAGAAAATGAAAACTTTGTGTGTTTAAAACAATATTGGGTTATTGATGTGCTCTTAATATGAACTAAAACAAATCATATCTAATACGCTGTGTTTTTTTATCCTTTTTCTTTAAACGTGAGCACTTTTTTGTGGGACTAGAAGCAACTACCTGATCTTGGTTTCCAACAATTCTTTTTCAAAGATACACAAAATGTAGTAATTAATTTATATTATTTTGTATTTTATTAGCAGATTTGGTGTTGGACTAATTTAAAAGTAATCCAAAGTAATCGGGTTACTTTACTTTAATATTATAGAATTCGGATTACGTTACTGATTACGTTTTTCAACACTTAATTAGTAACTGTATCGGATTATATTTTTTAAAGTACATATATATATATATATATATATATATATATATATATATATATATATATATATATATACATATATATATATATATATATATATATATATATATACATATATATATATATATATATATACATATATATATATATATATATATATATATATATATATATATATATATATATATATATATATATATATATATATATATATATATATATATATATATATATAGCGTAAATTCCGGACTATAAGCCGCTACTTTTTTCCCAAACTTTGAACCCTGCGGCTTGTTCAGTGATGCGGCCAATTTATGTAATTTTTCTAACGGCCGCCAGCGGCGCTCCAGTACAAAAGGTAAGATTTAGACTGCAACTTCTTAGCTTGTGCACAAATTAAATTAGCGTAGACATATCCTCATCGTGCAAATTGCAATAAAAAAGGCACATGACGCAACATTCAAGTTAAACGCAATCGAGCCGTCCGATACAGAAGGAAACAGAGCTGACGCACGTAAAATTTACTTAGCGAGCGTGATGCTAGTGTTTTTTGAGATAAGGGAGCGTGGGACGACGTCTATGTGACAAAATGACCTTCCCATACTGAAGGAAGACGACTTTGATGACGTCGGTTATAAGGAGGAATATGAGAACGGTTTACCGTGCTTAGTCCAAGTACGGTATGTTTTTTTAACAGAGCTGTTTACTGTGTTGAGAGCGTGTTGCTAGTAGCGTTTTGCTTCCTTTCACAGGCACGGTTTGGGATGAAAATTTATTATTAAAGCTTTGAAAACTCTCTCGGTGTACCGTCTTTCTTTGTAAATATGTGTAACCATGTATAATATGTATTTGCAACTGTATATTTTTGTAATGTATTTATTTTAGAAACTTATTCTGATATTTTTTGTACGAGCAAATGAGAAAGAAGGGGCGGGGCAAACGCAGGCTGATGGGAAGTGGAGTAAAGGTGAGACGTGTTTGTGGACGCGGCCGACAATAGTGGATATATATTTTTCCCACCCTTACCTTTGGAAATATACACTTTTTTCCTTGGATTACTTTCAACGGGCACATGGACTCTGCAGGTCTGCATTAAATCTTAAGTACCGGTATCATTTTCCGTTCAATTTGCCGGCTGTGTTTTTCGGACTTTATCGGGTATTGGTTAAATTTGTGTTTGAATTGCGTTTTTTCAATGTGGGCGCATGCGGCTAATATACAGGTGCGGCTTGTGTATGTACAAAATCGATTTTCCTCCCGAAATGTGGTGGGTGCGGCTTATAATCGGGTGCGCTCTATAGTCCGGAATTTACGGTATGTGCATATATCCCAGCCATCTCCGGGCAGTGGGCAGGGGACACCCTGAACTGGTTGCCAGCCAATTGCGCACGTGGACAGACAACTCACTCGCTCAGTCACACCTAGGGACAATTTGGACCGGCCAATTCACCAAAATGCATGTCTTTGGAATGTGGGAGGAAACCGGAGTGCCCAGAAGAAACCCACGCAAGCACGGGGAGAACATACAAACTCCGCACAGTAAGGCCCCACGCAGGAGGTTCCCACGAACTCAGAACTGTGCCACACACGCGCTAACCACTGCGCCGCCGTGCTGCCCATATATATATATATATATATATATATATATATATATATATATATATATATATATATATATATATATATATTTCGGCCAATTGCAGGCTTTGTTTTGCCGCTTAAGCCTATGCCAGCCTGTAAATGATAAAAAGGATCCGCCCCTTGACCTCCAAATAACTTTAGCCAGTAGTGATCGATTCAAATGATGATTGACACATTGGTTAGCCAATGAAACGCCGGTAAATAAATCCCAGCATACACCGCGGACAACTTCGCATTCGGGGGAAAATCTAGTCGGCGGCTGCAAGTTAGTTGGAAGACTTTGCGACTTAATATTGATCGATAAATAAAGCGCACTGTATTATAAGGCGCATGGTCAGCTTTTGAAAAAAATAAAGGCTTTTAGGTGCGCCTTATAGTGCGGAAAATACGAAAATTAATTAATTAACATTAACATTAACATTAATGAATCGATGGTGTGGAAGTGGAGGAAGCATGAGGATGAGCTGCGCCAAGTAAAGAAGACTAAACAAAGTTTCAGTGGCAATAAAGCAAGTGAAGCAAATGAAGCACACTAATTCAGTGCTTGCCGTCATTCCGGGTGGATTGACAAAAGAACTCCAGCCGTTAGATGTTGGTGTCAACAGAGCATTCAAAGCCAGACTGCGTACTGCGTGGGAGCAGTGGATGACAGAAGGCGAACACACGTTCACCAAGACAGGGAGACAGCGCCGGACGACATACGCCACCATCTGTCGGTGGCTCATAAATGCCTGGGCTTATATATCAGTCTCAACTGTGGTCCGAGCTTTCAGGAAGACGGGAATTGTCCCAGAACTGCCAGACAACAACAGCGACACTGACTCAATTAATGATGACCTTGATGAGACGGAGCCGGACGTGTTGGATTGCCAATTCACTGAGACGGGCAATTCGAACACTGCAGAAGAAGAATTCGAGGGATTCGTAGATGAGGAGCTGATAGAGTGAGCTTTATGTTTTTCTTTGTGTGTTTACGTTTTACATTTTACAGTTATTATGTTATTGCTTTATTGTTATTGTTTTGCACTTGTGATTGTTTTTGCACATTACGAGTGTCACTATATTGCGATTGTACTAACGTTTAATTTACCATAAAAGTATTTTTTTTGCGTGTTGACTAAATAGAGGAAAAGTAAAATGTTATGCCTTGCGGTTGTTCAAAGATGTTAAAGATGTGTCACGAAAATGCTTTACCTCAGAGAAAATAATAAAACAGCTGTTTATTCATTTTGGGAGTGAATGGAGTTGTGGAAAGCTTGTTTGTTATCGATTAATAAAGTTTGACTGACCTATCTGACTGTTTTGTTGACATTCCCATTATTTGTTTTTGTAAAGTGGTGAAGGCAAATAAGCTATGCTTCTGCTCACCCCTTTCTGTGTACGGTATGTCTTGTTTTCTTTGTTTCTTTGTTTTCTGGTTTAGGTAGTTGCTCATTTTTCTCTATTTATACATGTTTTTGTTTTGAGAACATTTTTGACAATGTTCAGGAAGCTTTGCACTACTTTTAATGCATATTCAGAATAAGTGACAACATAAACAAAAAGAGATTCTCCTAACGCTGCTAGAGACATTGATGACCTCTTACCGCCTCCCGTGATCGGGCACTTTGCATAACTGATGACAAACTCTGCAGCAGGACTTCCAACAGGGACTCCACCATCATTTCCACCTCCTCCTCCACAGACATATCCTTAGGGAAAAAAAACATGTTTTCCGTGCTACTTCATATTTAGTTCTCTGAATCTCGATTGATTTCAAGTATTCATTGGGTATGTTTACACGCAGGAAATAGCCGGATGCATTGTGTTTCTGAATAACCAAAATTCAAGCATGAGTGATGTCATTACGTATATAGATATCATTTACGCATTCACGCTATGTTCCCACTATAGTTCCACTCTGTGAGTGGTGAGTGTGAGTGTGTGTGTATGTTACCAAAGAGCTGGCCTTGATGATAGACAGAAGAGAAATAAGAATTCCAGAGCACATCAGTGGCTCTTTCTGAGTCCATAGATAGAGACGAAGGTGATGAAGAACCACAGGAAGTATAGTTCTTCGGGGCTCTGACCAACCATAAGACACAAACGCACACACACACACAATCCTGATGTTAAATCATTGGAGGGACATTTACACACTTGATGATTCTTTAGACCAAAACAATTACCTGGGAAAGAAAAGAGCCTGCTGTTCACAGTGCGAGCGATGGCCTGCAACTTGATGGTATCTGTAGAATATTCCGAAATCTGAAGCGCTGATGGTAAACTAGCCAAAGTGCCACGCATAAATTCTGCCACTTCTTGCATAGAAAACATGCGCTGAAGCTCATCAAAAATAGTTTGCAAAGAGTTCAGGACAGCAACCTGTGGATTATGACAGTGACATTGTAAACCTCAGTCTGTTTATAACTAAATGCAATCATCTCAGCATTGTCAAAAGATTATAACCATAGCTGGGTTCCCATGACAGGAGGGTTGGAACGATTTCTTTAATTAATTACATTCAAAATGGTGGATGAAATGAAAAAGATTGAGGTGAGTATATCATCAATTTGTTGGAGGAATTTAAATGTTGTCATTTGTAATCCTAAATTTTATCAGGTCTTTACACCAGCCTTTGTGTGTGTATGCGTGTCAACAGGGTTGGTGTGATGAGAAGTGCTGGGACCAGGTATTTGCAAATAACTTTTAAGGCCTTCTAAACCTGGTTCAAAACTCCTCTTGATCGCCAGATAAACACTCTTAACCCAGAGATTGTAGGAACCAGTTTGAGCGTTTGTTTAAGAGTTCCTGGTTTTTCAGTTTCTGTTCCCTTGCTTCCCCAGAATAGCCTCGCCCATTGACCCTGTACCTCTTTCACCATCCACTATACCTTGCTTATCAAAATAACTCTGATAAGAATTGTCTCTGGCCAATTCAACATCCATATCTGTCAATTGCAGCCAATTTCTCCCCTTCTTAATGATCGTAATCCCCCTTATTAACCCTTAACGAAACTGTAAAATTCGCCTAAAATCCCAATCCAAGACGTACCCAAAGTAAATTGAATGCTGTTCTTGAACTGTTTGTAGAATATCGACAGTTTTGGTCTCGTTGGAAAAATAACATAAGTTTCGCCCCCAGAATCTTTTTGCTGAAGTGCATTACATTAACATATAATTGCAATATCGTGTTTTTATGTCATCTGGACTGATTAGGTCATTGGACCTCTGGTCAATTTATTTGAGGAGCCCTGCCCTCGGGGGCGTTGCCTTTTAAATGTAGTGGTGAGAGCATTCTGGAAAAAAAAAAAAAAAAGTTAGGAGAAAAAAAACAAAAATAAAAAATAAAACAAAAGTAAAGGAAGGCAAAATGAAGATAAAAAAAAGCAAAGAAAAAAAGTGAAACGCTAGGAAAAAAGTAATAAAAGAATAAAAGAAAATGAGAAAAAAGAAGAAAACAAGCAGGGAAACAATGAGAAAACCAGAGAAAAAGGATGAAAAAAAACTAGAAAAAATAAAAAGAAGAGAAAAATAAAATAAAAAAGCAAAATGAAGAACAAAATAAGAAAAAAATGAGCAAAAAACGAAGAAAAAAGCTCGGTGGTAAAGACACAAAAGAAGAAAAAGAAAAAGAAAGGAAAAAAGGATTATAAAAAGAAGAAAAATAAAAGATATTCGGGGGTCCCTTTGTTCAGTATACAGGTCCTTCTTAAAAAATTGCATAGTGTGATAAAGTTAAGTATTCTTTTAAGTTTAATGATGAAAAATAAACTTTCATATATTTTAGATTCAGTGCACATCATCTGAAATATTTCAGGTCTTTTTTTGTTTTATATTAAGGATTTTGGCATTCAGCTCAGGAAAACCCCAACTTTCTATCTTAAAGAATTACCATGAACATGTGCTCTAAACGAGCTATCTATCTATCTATTTACTGACACCAAGACAAACACATACAATAACAAAGAAAATAAAAGGGAAAAATTAGCAAAAACACATACAACATTTTTTGGACAATGCTTTCGTTCCTGAAGATTAAACGGGACACAAGAAAGCGGCCATGTCACTCGGGTCAGGGTGACACAACCCACTCTTTTGTTCAATAGCAGCTCTAAACGAGCTACCGAACTAATTATCTGAGTCAATGAGTTAACTCCATACACGCGCAAATGATTCCTGAGGCTGTTAAAAAATTCCAGGCTGGTTCATTACTCAAAAATCAATCATGTTGTAAGACCGCTGACCAGAATCCAGAAGGCCACCATTGACACTCAAGCTAGAGAATCATGAAATGAAAATGAAATGAAATTATCTGCATTTTCAAGTCTGATTTCCCAAAGCGCTTTACAATGTGCTCCACATTTCCCAATAGCGGCCTTGTATTGCAGCCATGTAAGACCTGCTTATTGGGGGTATTATGGGTTCAGTGTCTTACCCAAGGACACTTCGACATGTAACACGGACGAGACGGGATTTGAACTAGGATCCCTTGATCCCAAGACGAGCGCTCTACCTCCTGAGCTACTGCCGCCTCAGACTAAAGAAGAAATCTCTGAGCAAATAATAGAAGCTTTGTCCATAAAATATTGTCCGTATATTTGTCAGTTGTATGTTCAGTAACTTGATGTGCTTGTGTAACAGGGACACACATTTGATAGAGAGAATAATGCATTTTATTGATTTTTGAAGAGTAAAATCTGTGACATTTGTATCTACATACATTATATAATGAATTATAATTTTTATATCATATTCTGTGTGTGTCACAGACCAGGAACGGAGACGGGACCCAATTGCGTTTGTTTTACTCAGTTTTTATTAAAAAGGAGAACAGGACTTGCATCCACGATCCATTGATCGTCGGTCACCGGTGGCAGATAGCAGGAACGTCGAAGTGGCACTTCCGTGTCGAAGGTAGTTGTTCACAGCGAGAACAAACAGGTCGATGGCCAGGGCGGAGGAGCACACACACACACACACACACACACACAAAGTGTATGCGTATAAATATAGAGACCTAAGCTGTCAGGAGTCACAAAAGTTTGCCTAGCGTGTAGCATAGGTTCACAAAACGATCCGACGAGTGTTGTCAGGAAGGCGGGGGTTTAAAAAAGAGGAAGCATTCAATCAGCTTCCACGGCTGTTGGCGCCAACGAAGCAAACTCAGGTGCCCCGCATCAGTATTCATAACAGAACCCCCCCTCAAGGGACGGCTCCAGAAGTCCCAAAAAGAAAAACAAGAGAATACCAACACCAAAAACAAAAGTAATCAAGGGCATAGGAACACCAAAAACAAAAGTAATCCAACGTCAGCATCAGGGGGCGTGGCAGAAGCAGGATCCGGAGGAGACTGGGCGGACTGGCAGGTGTCGCAGCTGGATGTCGCAGACGGGTGACGAGACAGGCAAGCAGGTGGACGGGCAGGCAGGCATCGGGACAGACCAGCATTGAGACAAGCCGACGGGCGATCCGGGCATGCAGGCAGACGGACGTCGAGACAGGCGGGCAGACGGATGTCGAGACCGGTGGGCAGGCATGCAGGCGGGTGAACCATGCAGGCGGACAGAGGGTCAAGGCGATCAGACGGCAAGTCAGGCAGGCAGGCGGACGAAGAGTTGGGCAGGCAGGCGGACGAAGAGTCAGGCAGGCAGACAGACGAGTCAGGCCGGGCGGACGGACGAGCCAGACAGGCGGACGGGTGAATCAGGCAAGCACACAGGCACCTCAAGACAGATCGGGCATTGCGGGAGGAGGCCTGGAGCGGATAAGATGAGAGGCTGTGTGCAGAAAGGTTCGGTGGCATTCAGGCCCCAATTCCAGAACCGCCCCCGTCCGCCAGTCGAAGCGAGGGTTGTGCTTAACCAGCCACGGGTGTCCCAGGACGAGCGGTTGACTGGGGGAAGGGAGCAGGTGGTAACTTATCCGATCGCGGTGGTTCCCGGACAGTCTCATTTCCACTGGCTCTGTAAATTGCGTTACCGTGCCCAATAGATGACCGGCCAGAGCTTGGGCAGGAACTGGGGTTGGAAAGGGAACACACTTTGTCCCAATTCTACAGGCTAAGGCCGCATCAGGGATGTTGACATCGGCGCCTGAGTCCACAAGGGCGGACAGAGACTGGGTTGACCTGGGACTCTGAAGGTGCACCTGGAGCATTGGCCTTCCGGTCAAGGAGATTGGGGTGTGGACGGAACTCAACCTGACGACTCCAACCGTCCGCTGAGCTCCCCCTTTTGATGGGCAGGATGATATCCGATGTCCTTGCCCGCCACAGTACAGACCGAGACCCTCGGATAATCGCCGCTGACGCTCCTCTATGGACAGCGACGCACGATCCACTTCCATCGCCTCCGGTGGGTCTAGTAGGGTTGCGGGTGGATGCTGGAAATCAGAGGTGGTACAAATCCTTTCGGGCGAACAGGAAAGTGGATGACTCTGGCGAACCCACTCACGGCGTGAGCCGTGAGCGCGATGGTCTCGTCAAGACTGGTCGGCGGAGCATGGGACACCAACTCGTCCTTTATATAGTCTGCCAAGCTGTGGAGGTAGGCGATCGTGCGCTTTCCCTGGCGATGTTCATTAGTGATCTTGACACATCGGCTAAAGAAGATCCCGTGTTGAACAGCTTGAAAGCGCCGCTGAACCCCGTTCGAATTCTGCCGTTCCCCAGAGTCGAGCCCTCCCTTACAAATGATTAATGGTGAAGGCCACTTTGGACGCGAGGTTGCGGGGTTGTAACTCAAAAATAAGCCGACAGTTCTCTAGAAGGCACGAACCTGGGCAGGACCGCCACAAAACTTCTCCGGAGCGCCCACTCGCGGCTCAGCCGCGCCGATAGCGGATGCGTTCGTGGGTGGGACGGGCGGGGTGTGTGACGGCACAGCAGGAGGAGAATTCCCGGGGGGCGGGGTCGATGTGTGCAGCAGACTGGCAAGCACCTCCAGGAGCGCGTCAAGCCATTGTTGCTGTCGCTGGAGCAACTGATGTTGCTGCCGGACCAGCCGAAGAATGGCGGTTGCCCTCAGTCCGACGTGACCGCTGCATGGCGGAGAGAGTCTCCGTCTTGCTTCGATTGGGGCTTGTCAGAGTGTTCGCTGGGTCCCTTTGCTGGTCGGATCGTTCTGTCACAGACCAGGAACGGAGACGGGACCCAATTGCGTTCGTTTTACTCCTTTTTCTATTAAGGAGAACAGGACTTGCATCCACGATCCGATGATCTTCGGTCACGGGTGGCAGATAGCAGGAACGTCGAAGTGGCACTTCCGTGTCGAGTGAAAGTAGTCGTTGACAGCGAGAACAAACAGGTCGATGGCGAGGGCGGAGGAGCAAAAACATAAACGGGTCCAGAAAAGAGGTCGGCAACAGGTATCAGCCAGGAAACGGGGCAGGATAGAGTCAGGAGTCACAAAGGTTTGCCTAGCGTGTACCGTAGGTTCACAAAACGACAGTGTGACACACACACACACACAAAGTGTATGTGTATAAATATAGAGACCTAAACTGTGCTTAATTATACATGTCTGTTTATACCTTGTTGGGATATATCTGTTCGAAATGCTCCAAAACTGGTGAAGTCCTTCGCGTTTTGGGTGGCTCCATTCTCCCGAAGTAACGCAGCAATGATCCAAAAACACGTCAGATAGTCATGCGGGGGGGGGTTCCCTCATGGTTTTTCGCGCCTATTTATTGAGCGCGAAATACGACGCAAGTCAGTCACGTGAGCGCTAAAAATGGGGCCTCGTTTGCCTTCGGTAACATGACATGAGGAAAACGACTCGGACCTTGATACAGGCTCCTTTTAACCATCCCCCCGGGGCATGACTTGCGACTCCAGATCCATTTGTAACATCACTAGTGACCGTGTCCTGAGGAAAATTTTGAAGAACGGCCGATTCCAGACTTTGGGGGACCTGAGAAAGCAGTGGATTGAATCTGGAGTAGAAGCATCCAGAGCCACAGTGCACAGGCGTATGTAGAAAATGAGCTACGGGTCCTACATTCTCCAGGTCAAGCCACTTTTGAAACAGAAACAGCGGCTGAAACGGCTGACCTGGGCAACAGATAAGCGCCGCTGGACTGTTGCTCAGTGGAGCAAAGTACTTTTTTCGGATTAAGGCAAATTTGACATGTCTCTCGGAAATCAAGGTGCCAGAGTATGGAGGAAGACTTGGGACGAATAAATGCCAAAATGCCTGAAGTCCAGTGTCAAGTATCCACTTTCAGTGATGATCTTATTGCCATCCCACCCCGCATCTGCAAAAAGATTCCTGACCAAGTATTGCATTACTGAACATAAATATTTGATGGTTGATTTTTTATTTTTATTACAAACACTTTTATTATTGGTCGGATGAAATATGCTTATTATTTGAGATAGGGATCTTTATTTTTTCCTTACTATCTTTGCAAAAATCATCAATATCAAAACAATAAAAGGCTTGAACTAATTCAGTTGTGTTTAATGAATCTAAGATATATGAAAGTCTAGTGTTTATTAATACATTACAGAAAATAAAGAACTTTGTTACAATATGCTATTTTTTTTGAAGGACATATATTACTAACAATAATCATGTAATATTCTGCATAAAATAATGTATTATGTTTTTTAAAAAACTATTATACTAAATTATAAATACATTCATTTTCAACTCATTTAAACTTTTTAATTCTAAGCGACTTTAAACTGGAATTGCTGCATGACACAACTAAATTTCTACTAAAATGTTTACTTTTCAGTGCAACAACATATAAACTAAGAAATACAAGAATAAACTATACATCAAAAAAAGTTAATCATAAAACACATTCCTGAAAAACACTCGAAACAGTGCTGTGCAAAAAAAATTAGGGGTAATAATAGTTACGCCCCCCTGTGCATTTGATCTGCTCCCCTGAGACTCATGCCCTACCTGCTAATGTGAGTGCACCCTAAAGAGTCACCGTAGTGTGCCCACCTGAGACATAAAGACGGTCTCACACGTGGGACGCTCCAAACTGAGAATGAAGCCAATAGACTGAAAGAGCTCCTGGATGCTGCTCCGAAACTCTTCTTCTTCCATTCCACAGGTGGCCCGGGAGTAAAGACTTCGAGACTGAACAATGAATTTGAAGAGGTATTCCAGTGCCTACCAATAAATCAGCAAGTCAAGTCAAGTCAAGCAACATAGTTAACTTCCAACAACAACCATCGCAGGGTTTGTACACTTTTTTCATGGCCACATTCATCTGCTTTTCAAGCATTTTAAGACCAATTTTTCATTTTTTTCAGCACCTTCAAAGAAACAAAGCTTTCACTTTTGCAGACATTCTCATGTCTAGAGGTGCTTGTATATCAAGGTTTGACAACTCAATTAAACATCAAAACCAAAAAATATGCCATATGTAGAGACTCAAACATCTGTTTAACAAATAAAAGTACCGTTCTTTATAAATATTTTTTTATGTGAATTGATCATTTGTAAAGAATCTTTCCCCTACATTGCACTATTTATTCCAAACAGTATCACAATATCAGGATACTGTTCACTTTTTTTCAGGGTTCCTCACCTTTATCATGGCCAAATTCAACCACTTTTATGGGCATTTAAAAAAAAAAATTCCAGTACCTTCAAAAGAAGAATTCCAGCGCAGATCAAAAGAAAGGTTTTATTTTGTTGACTTTGATGACGAAAATAAATCCGCTATTTATGCTTGCACATACTCGTTGCTGTTTTGAGCTCTTCATATCTATGAATGTTTTTGTCAATGGGCTGCTATAAACTGACATGAATTCTGTTTCAATGCACGCGCAGCTTCAATACATCACACTTTTGAATTTTATCATTCGTTTATAGCACTGAAGAGTTAATTTTTTAATTTTTTTGTTTGTTTTGCATTTTCAGGGAGTTGTGTTGCTATTCAACTTCAAACATGGCAACAGCAACAATTTCAAGCATTTTCAAGCACTTCACACAAAATTCAAGGATTTTCCTGACCTTGAAAACATAACATTAAAATAAGTATTTTGAAGGATTTCAAACACCCGTACAGACCCTGCAATCACAATAAGGATAATAATATGAGTACTGTGTAATTACGCAAAAACATGCAGTGAGCAGCCAAGATAACTGGGAGCCAACAACAAAAAAATGATTACGGAAACAAACCTGAACCCAGCAGGGGAGAAAACAATTAACCTGCACGGCAGATTAACCTGTAAGCCTTCAGGAGCCTGTACACCAGGGGTCGGAAACCTATGGCTCGCGAGCCATATATGGCTCTTTCTATGAGTATCTGTGGCTCAGAGACAAATTTGATTGGATGCAAAATTTCTCCATCTTGTTCAAAACTTGTATCGTCTATCCTGTTCAGGTACACGCAAAGCCAAACCAAAGCTAAATAACATAATATTACTTCGCAGTATATATAGGGCACGTTTTTCACTACAATATACAGTCAAGGTGTCACACAAAAAAGGGGGAAAAAAACTCGTTTTGGCTGTACAACGCTAAAGAATCCTTTACATAAAAGTTCACTATATAATCTGTGTTCAGTGTTCAGATACCTTATGATGAATCCACAGAACTGTAAATACGCCAAAACACCGGAAGAGAACTTAGTCATTTGATTGGGTGAGTGGGAGGGATGGGTGGAGCTATGTAAAAAGTGCAAGCACTCCCTCCCATCTCTCGCCCTACGCCGTCTGCGCCAAAAGTGAGCTCATCAGGCTCCCTATTTGCAGAATGTTGTGACGTTTTTACACAATAACTGCTTGCATCTGGTTTTGAAACCAATATGTATGAAAAAAGGGTCAAAAGGAGTTTAACCGATCTTGAGTAATTGCAAGTAAGAGACAAGTTTAAAGTGGTATGTTTGTTGATTTTAGGACAGGGGCTCTGGCATTATTCTCTTTTTATAATTTTTATCAAATCATCAAAAATAAATGTGCTGAAGACTAAGCTTTTGTCTGGGGCGCGGGTTTAGCAATTTAGTAAATTTGTCTCATAATATATGGTGTGGCTCTTTCCCAAAATAAAATTAATATTTTTTGCCTTTATGGCTCTTTGAGTCAAAAAGGTTCCCGACCCCTGCTGTACAGGGGAGGCTATCTGGACAATATTATATGAATTGCAATACAAGCAGCGAAAAACACAAAAGGAAAAGTCTAAATCACATACCTAAAAGGCAAAACAAAAAAGGAACGCACGCTGTACGCGACGGCAGGTAAACTTACCACAAGCAGCTTTTAAAGGTCAAAGCACACTGGTCGATCAAAACATTCATAAGTCCTTCAGCGACACGGTAAGCAAAGTTCCAATTACTCCAAGTGGAAATGAGCGCTTTGCATTCACTGATTAATACAATTGCTGCCTGTTTTTCAACTGGACCCGCCACTTTTTTGATTCCCCTATGACTTCCGATAACGTCACAGCTCTAGGGGATATGAACTGTCAATTCTATTAATTTCCCAAGATCCATAGCACGTGGAATACTTTGGAACATATCTGCATGATTTTTGAGAGGAACATTAGACGATCCGTCTGTCAACCTTATCTTATCATAGAACCTTCAAAATCAAGCTGTGTGCAGTTTTAACCAAAGTCTCTTGGTCATTGAGTTCCTTTCTTTTGCCTTGTATTTCCCATTTTGTCAAATCCACACGGTTTTCCAATAAAATAGGGACGAGACCTTTCTCCGATGTCACGATCCTGTCAGTTGACTTTGAGTACCCTCACCTGCGCTCACTCCTTCAGTCCCAGCTGCCACTCGTGTCCTAATTTATCTCTCTCCTTTTTAAGTGCTTCCTCTCCAGTCACTCTTTGTCAGTTCGTCAGCGTACTTTAGCTCATGCAAGGCTAGCACTTTTGATTCCGGTTCCTTCATCTCGCGACCTGCCTGCCTACCTCGTCTTCCTGCCTGATTCCTTCCCCTGATTCCTGCTATAAATCCTCTGACCCTGGCTTCCCGATCGTCTCTGGTTCCCTGACTTGCTTGTGATCCCCGACCACGCTCCGTTCTCCTGTCCCAGCTATCCGACTTGTTCCGATCCACGACCATGCTCCGTTCTCCTGTCCCGGCTACCTGAGTTGTTCCGATCCCCGATCACGATCTGCGCTCCGGCCACGGCTGTCTGCCCCTCCACCTGTCACCGGCCGCGGAGGCGTCCTATTCCACCTGCCCAGCGAGCACCAGATCACTGTTTTTTCCTCTCTCCCTGATCCCTGAACACTTTATTAAGGATAAAGTGTGTTGTGAAACGTTATACATTTGGGCTCACTGTTTGTTCCGGTCATGACATTCGATGCCCATTGGTGGAGGAACCCTCTCCTGAACAATTGGTCTGGAGTGCATTCTGTTTTATTTTATTATGGATCTTTGTAATACAGGTCCTCAACTGAACTGCTCTCTTCAGCTTTATTTTTTCTTCATCCAAATATTCGGTCTGGTCCTCGAAATTGAAACGCAGCGTGACACAGAATGTCTATGCCAACAAGTGTCATAAATTTTTCTAGACATCACTGTGGTATTTTGTCTTTAAATTAGATCGCTCACGTTATAGAAAATAACAGCTTTCCATTTTCCCCAGTGCTGCCAAAAAAAAAAAGAAATTCCCACTCCGTATTTAAAGCTCATGTGTTTAAAATGTAGCAATATACTAGCAGAAAGCAGGAATCTGCATCGACCTGATAGCCCTTTGCAACCATCAAGAGAAAAGAAGCAGCTCTTGGTTCAGAACTTAGCCATAGTGGCCTGGTTTTACCTGCATTACATCCTGAATGCGATGACGTGGCACCACCTCAGCATAGCGCTCCATTGACCACCTCAGATATTGGATCAGCCCCCTGAAGTTCAAGTGAAACAGTTCAAAATCACACAAAGCCAGAACGCATGCAGGCAAAGACGCTAACACTCACTTGTAGGCTAAAGCACCAGCAAAGTGTTTTTGAATGTACTTGTCCATCACGGCTTGAAAATGGAAATATTTGATGTCTCTAAGCAGATTGATGATGAAAACCTAGAGACAACATTTCAAATACAGTCTAAGTGTATCTATTTAGATATATTAATAAGCATATTTATAAGCATTGATGTTATTTGCAGCTCACCAGAGACTGAAAGACAACAGGGCCATGTTTGTCCATGTCGTCATCAAAAATCGCAAACAACGTGTCCAGAATGTCTTCAAGGAACTGGAAAAAGCCAACAGAAGTCTTGCGGTTACAGTTTATCTGCTTCTACTTTTGGGCCTATTTAAAGTCTTAAACATTTATCCAATCTCCATCCATCCATCCATTATCTGCACTGCTTATACTCAGTAGTGTCGCGGTGGTGCTGGAGCCCATCCCAGCTATCTTCGGGCAGTGGGCAGGGGACACCCTGAACTGGTTGCCAGCCAGTCGCAAGGCACACCGAGACAGACAACTCACTCGCTCATTCACACCTAGGGAGAATTTGGACTGGCCAGTTAACCTGACCTGTTATTGGAATTTGGGAGGAAACCGGAGTGCCCGGAGGAAACCCACGCAAACAAGGAACATGCAAACTCTGCACAGGAAGGATGGTAGATGGATTTGAACCCATAATCACAGAACTGTGCCACGGACGCGCTAACCACTCAGCTTTCTTACCGGTTCCTAGCTCGCTTGGACATGTTTTGAATGCAAAGATCAATCAGTTTTCGCGGTTAAAGGGGACCAGAACCTCTCGCAAAAAAATGAAAATCGGCGAAGTAGCGTCACACCTTTATACTAGCTCATAAAGGGTTAAAATTACCTCAAGAGAACATTATTACTGACTGAGCGTTCATGACTGCCACCAAAATACAATTATAGACCCAGAAATAATTATACACAACACATAAAAGCAGTTGTATGAATGTTATTATTAGATAGATAGATAGATAGATAGATAGATAGATAGATAGATAGATAGATAGATAGATAGATAGATAGATAGATAGATAGATACTTTATTCATCCCCGTAGGGAAATTAACATTTCCAGCAGTATCCTTTTGTTGTTTATTAACAGATAACAGGATGGCCTCGGGGTGCTGTGTTGTAGTTTAGCAACAGCAGAGTGGATGACGTCACACGCTAGGCCAAAAGTTTGACGTCGCTGCAACAGATGGAAACCTTTGTCCCCAGGGTTACACCACCTCGTGTTCACGTAGATAGCGAGTCCACCTCCTCCCCGCTTCCCGTTGGCATTTGTGTCTCTGTCTGTGCAAACAGCGCTGAAGCCAGGTACCTCCGCGTTAGCGTCCGGGATGCTAGACGTGAGCCACGTTTCCGTAAAAAACGCCAAACTGCACTCCCTGTACGCTTTGATATTTTTCACCAGCACAGCCAGTTCGCCAGTCTTATTTGGTAGAGAGTTCACATTTACCATGATTACGGACGGTACCGAAGGCTTATAACGCCGCTAGCCGCTTAGCCTTCACCTTAGCTCCGGCTCTCCATCCACGATAGGGCCCCTCATCACGCCGGCACGAGAATTCTTCAGGGCAAGGAGTTGATTCCTCGAATAAACGCATTTTTTTCGATAAAACCCATAACGATAGGATAGAAAGTACCGTATTTTCCGCACTATAAGGCGCACCTAAAAGCCTTTTTTTTTTTAAAAGCTGACCATGCGCCTTATAATACAGTGCGCCTTATATATGGCTCAATATTAAGTCGCAAAGTCTTGCAACTAAGGCAAGCAGCCGCCGACTAGATTTTACCCCGAAGTAGTCCACGATGTATGCTGGGATTTATATACCGGCGTTTCATTTCCTAACCAATGTGTCAATGATCATTTGAATCAGTCACTATCGGCTAAAGTTATTTGGAGGTAAAGGGGGCGGATCCTTTTTATCATTTACAGGCTCGCATAGGCTAAAGGGGCGAAACAAAGCCTGCAATTGGCCGAAAAAGATGAATGTGAATCACACGTTGGGTTGCACTACGGCATAGAGAAAACATTTTTTACAATTCTGTATTTGTAAATATTTTACTCTCCTGGATTTACTACACTCATGGTTGTAAGGAAGACCATGGTTACGTATCATTATTGAACGTGATGGCTGCAAGAGGCTTTATATTTTCCCGGTATCTTGTTTTAGAACGATCTTGATGTTTCTGTGATGAGTCTATTTTTAAACTAAATTGAAATCAAAGTGTTTATTATTATATGCACAGTAAAGAACCCTGTTTCCCTGCACAATAAAATTCTTGCTTTGCTGTCCACACAGTTGCCAGCAAAAAATCAAATGGAAACTAAGCAATGTTTGGCATTTCTTGAATCCCAAGACTTTAACCTTCCGAATGATATTTAGAACGATGCATTTGAGTGATTGGTGACATCGTACAGACACTGTTTTCGTACATATCTGAGACATGTATTTGCTTCTTTGCAAGCTTTCGGAATGTTAAGGGGGTAATAAGTTTGACTGAACTATCTGACTGTTTTGTCGACGTTCCCATTGTAGCGCCTTATAATCCGGCGCGCCTTATATATGGAAAATATAGGACCAAAAACTATTTTTTGGGGGTGCGCCCTATAACCCGCTTATAGTGCGGAAAATACGGTAATCCAAATTGTAGTTGTCAAACGGGACAAAAAACACCGAAGATAGAAGACACTTAAAACAATAAATCACATAAAGAGCGAAATGACACGGAGCTACTGGAAAGGCTGTCCTTATAAGTAAAATGAAACTGGATGGCTTCTCTTTTATGGGTAAGGAAGTGATTTAGAGAGCGGCCAGTTAGTGCGCGCTAGCACTGGGTGTCCTAGAATAGACAAAGTTCTCTGAGATAATTAAAATAAAACTGTCCCAAATGTAGCAGTTTCCAACGAGTTGTAGTTCCAGGTCATCTGTTTCATAGATAATGATCCTGCCATTGGCAAGGTACAGGGTCCGCAGCGGTGGCTTAGCAGAGGTGTTAGCCTAGCCATTGGCAGTAGGCCGGACCAGAAGCAATGCTCTTTCTTTTTTTCCAGTCACTTCTGGAACCCGATAATAATCCACAAAGCACCCGCTGGTGATTACCATTTTGTTGTCCTCTTCTGACTTTTCTCAGAGTCAGATTTAACCCCTAACGTTTGTGTAAAATTTGCCCCAAATGCCAATCCTGGACGTACTGCACCCAAAGTAAGTTGAATGCTGTGAAAAATTTGAACGATTTCGGTCTTTTTGGGGGGGAAGGTAAGACTCCTATGTTTTGTCACACAGTGAAATAATCACTGCAAGTGCGACTAACATTGAGTGATCTGAGTTGAAACACACAGAAAAAAAATTGTTATACTCGCCAGAATTTGTTTTGCAAACAAATGTCTGCAGATGAGTGTAGCATGGCCATCTTAGCTGGAACCTTGTCAAATTTAATCACAATCTGAAAAACTAAACATTGTATTCTACACATTTTTCTGAGGCGTGTCTAAAAGTGGCCATTTGGAGACGACTAGTATTCTATCTAAAACCTTAGCAATGTAGCATGTATTTTACACTGGCCATTTTTTTAGAAATGTTAAAAGATTTGACAATGTTTGACTTCTTTTTCCAGAAGTCAATCAATGAAAGTGCTCAATTGCACTGGATGATCGCTGCAAGAATGGATGCCGGGTTGCATTTACGCACGTTCATTTTCGGCTGTGAATTGAATATACTCCTTAAAAATGTATATAATTATATTGGGAATTTATTGGATAACCAACGTTCCAATCATCGTTGAAAAAAAGCCTGCTAATGGCCGAGAGTGGTGCCAATCAAAAAGACAGAGGCTAACATTTATTTGCAAACAGATGTTATGCGGCGAGACAAAAGGATTACAACAAGGAATGCTAAGGAATAATTGATTCATTTATTTTTAAGGTAACGAGCTGCTAAAAGCTAGCGGTCACCATACTTCCCAGGTTGTTTCGATTTGGAAACATTGACTTGAGCATTCACCATCATATAACAGTCGCGCATGCTGACTGTCACATCCACCCAATACACACACATGACATTTTTCCCGTGTTTTTTCTCCAACCACATATCAATGACAATAAAGACAATTTAGTTCCAAATCTGCTAGTGAACCAGCAATACTTGAGGTGCAACGTAGCAAGGGGTTCTGTATTACTTAAGTTTAGCTAACTGCACGGTTCGATGTCACTTTTCTTTTGTGGTGCAATATTTAGTATCAAGCACATTTCAAATGGGTGAACTGTAGTCAATCTATATGAATTAATATCTTGATTACGAAAATATTAAGATGAGAGCAAACAATAGACTTTCAAACATATGGTAACTGAGCTAGATGGTTTCCTATTTATTGTTGTTTTGCATTTGTCATTTGATGTATAGTTCCAACTTTTTTTTCGCAACAATACGATTTTACTTCTCAGTTTATTGCCACGATTTTATGCTCTTATCACACTGAGCTGCAAATAGAAGAACAATTTGCAAATTTGGAGATTGTCGTGTTTTGCAACATTGAGTAATGTGACAATCAGTAAGTTGTGATTTTCATTCATTTCACCACAAAATACTTCATAGGAGTATGCACGCTTTTTAGATATCAAATCAAATGTATTACGTATCAAATGTATTTCTAAAGCACTTTTCAGGCAATTAAATTCCATTCAAAGTGATAAATGGTAAATACACAGCGAATAATAAGACATTCAAATCCCCACCCAACAACCCAAAAGACCTGAAACGGAATTACACAATGGTTAAAATACAGTAAAAACAAAATAAACAGTTATAGAAATAAAATGTGACTATGACAAGGCACCATACCCTACCAGTGTGGACCTCCTAAATGTGGAACCACTGAAATATAAAAATATAAATAAAAACAACTGCAGAACAACAAATATAAATGTGAAGTAAAAGTAAAATATGATATAGTAAATGTAAGGGGAACTATTGTCTAAATGTACCTTTTATACTATATTCTATACTCTTATATCCAATACATACTCTTCTTATATCTTTATACGTTTATATTTCTACAGTGCTCAATAAGTGTGTAGTTTCACGATTTCACTTGGTATTCAGAGGCAAACGCCACCAAGGTCAAAAGATGGCTTTTCCTCCCACATTCCATTCTTCTTACAAAGTTTCAGTTTTGGGAAAGTTTGACTCCCACATTTCAAGCCACTTGAAGTCTTGTGTTTATTCTTAAGGGGCCAGTCACACAGACATTTGCGGCTGAATCACGGCCAGAAATTTCTGCCTTTGAGGCGGACACTGTTGGACGCATTGAGATCGCCATTCAGACGAGATACAGCAGTGCTTAACACGAGGTCGGGAATTCGCGCGCGGGTGGCAGCGCGAAAGTTTTGCGCTGCTCAATTCTTCAGAGCGCGGGTACACAGCCTTTCACGAGCGTATCGAGGCTGGACCGCGGCCGTAAGCTTCTGGCCGTGAAGCAGATGCTGTTGGGCGCTGTTGGACGTTTTGAGACCGCCATATAGACGAGATACAGCAGTGCTTTACTCGCGGTCGGAAATTCACACGTGGTTGGCCGCGCGCAAAACTTTTGAGCTGCTCAAAAGTTTGAGCACGGTTTAAACCGCGTGCCGCACACGTGGTCAACACGAGGTAATGACGCGGAAATGACGCGGAACGACGTGCTCTGGCCGCGGCCAGGGCGTGGTTACACATGGGTCTGACGGGAAATTTCAGCGGGTAATCGTGGGTGGAGCATGGTAATAGCATGTTCTGCGCCTGTATCGCGGTATTATTACGTGAAATTAGCGTGTTACGCGTGTGACAGTCAAACGCCTTTCTCCGCGTATATACAGCGCGATTTTCGAGCACACGTCAGTTGTGCTCGAGACATCAAGGGGGTGAACATGGATCCCCGTCAGCGTAGTGACCTCGTCTTAATCCATTTTCATTTCTTGACATTTCTTTTCAAGATAATAAAATAAAAATGATGCCATAGTTTGAAATCTTGATCTTCACTGGACTGTGTCTTGAGCGGTTATGATTTCTACAGCCCGGTGTTATCCGAGAAATGCATCCCTGTCGAGATTCGCATCCCCACTTTTACCTCGTTTTATCTCACTTTTAGGGAATGTAATGGCGAACATATAACCAAAACCACTTCGTCTTGCATTTGTTGGGAATGTAATACAACTTAAACCATTCAGTCTTTGTTTTTGTTGTGAACGTAATCGAACGGTAAATCCCCCCCCTCGCGTGAACGCGCATTCTGCTGCGCTTCCAACAAAAGCGATCGTATTCTATATAAAACGCTTATTAAAACAATAAAGCGAGCTAATTATAACAATTGGGTGATCCTAGTCTATATAACGCGTTTATTTAAACAATAAAGTGCGATCGTATTCTACAAAATGCGTTTGTTAACGCGGATGAAAAAGTCACCAATGTCAATGCACGCTTCCCACAAAAGCGATCGCAGCAGAATGCGCGTTCACGCGAGGGGGTGGGTGGGGGTTGGGTGGATGTGTTGCGTAGGAGTCGGGTTTGGGCACAACACCGGCTCGGGAGCTTTTATACCCGTGGTCCACACGAGAAAATGACGCAGAAATGACGCGATGAGGAAGCGGAACAGTCGCCGGCGTGTTTTGCGGGCATACCACCGATGAACAGCGGGTTGGCCAATTTTGCTCATTTTCCATCGCGGGCAACCACGGGCAAAAAAAAAAACGCAAAATTTTAGCCGTGATTCAGCCGCAAATGTCTGTGTGACCGGCCCCTTACAGAGACGCATTGTGTTTACAAAGTTCACTATCCCTATTGCTCACGTATTATACTCACACGCCATCTAGCAACTAACGTATGTGATTTCTGTCTGAACCAATCAGAATACTCTTACGTGCACGTGGTTTATTCTATCCTCCAATCAGAATCCATGAAACGGTAAAAGAAAGACGCTCACGCTTCAGTCCATGGGACTACTTCATAGTAATCTAGAAGTATTTTGGTGTTGTCCGATGTGTGACTTTTCTTTAATAAATTAGTTTTGTTGTAACTCAAAGAGTCTTTTATTTCATCTTGACATCGTTTTGAACCTGACAGTAAAAACTAAAATTAAACAAATCAAAGGTTAATTGAAGCTGATCGATTAGAAGCCATGTTAAAAAAGTGTGTCCCCTCAGACTGTTCCATAGGTGAGTTTTGTAAGGATATCTTATGCCTCTATTGCACAATACAAGTTCGGTACGCCGGCTGCCATTCTGGACTCAGATATTATGTCTCCTATTTCACTGTTTTGCTGCTGAAGGTTGTCCATTTACTGGCCCCCAAACCAATTCAGACAAGTGATGTGCTGTGTTGTGATTTGACCTTGTTGTAGCTCCTCGGCATATCTGCCTTTCTATTAGAGCCAAAGCAGACATTTGAGTTTTGTATTCAGCATTTGGGTTGCTAAGGCAAACTCAGCTATTATTCCTCAGTCAAATGAGGAGATTTGGGCATTTTGAAACATTCCGGGGGAAGACAATATAGAACAGCAGCCGGATGTAAAAAAATCTGCTTCCTTTTCCCAGTTTGTGTGTAAACATTGTATAGTCATTTTTATTTATTTTTTAATTGTATAGCCCGTAATCACAAAGAGTCTCGAAGGGCTATACTGTCTATGTCTATACTATCTCCAGCGCGCTAAGAACTTTGACATCTTTCTCGTGCATCCCTTCAATATGGTTAGTGCAAAGTGTAAAGAAGAGGCGAGCCGTTTCTTTTAAAATAAAAGTGGAATAAGAAATTTTGATAAGGTTGAGAATATGGTCTGTTAATCATTTCAACCTTGCAGTTTCATGTCGACAAATGTCCTCCTTTTCTTACCAATTGGGACATGAATGTAGCATGTGGCAAATATTTTCAACTTGCTCATAAGGGATTCTGCACAAGGTGCAAATTCTCTGTGGTTTACTGTTCAATTGCATTCCCCAAAAATGAGATGCAAAGTCATTTCAGTGACGGTTATCAAGTGACCTATGCTAGGGGCAATGTTCCCTGTAAGTTACCTTCTTTTCTCTTTTTTATTAGTTTTGTACTTGTCATGATTACTGATGCGAGGCACCTGTGCCCGCTCCTTTGGCGCCAACTGCCTCGGACTCTGATTGGCTCCCTGTCAGTATTTAAACCCTCGTCTATCAGTCACCTGTTGTCAGTCCGTCTGCGAACCTCAGTTTACTCTAGGCAAGCTTTTTGACCCTGACTCACTCCTGTTTTGGCTCCCGTCTGTTTCCTGGCTTTCGACTTGTTGCTGATCTCGACCACGTTTTTTGCTATCCAACTGACCTGTTTTTTCCGTTCCCGACACCGCCATCGCTCGCCACGGATGTGCCTCTTACGCGTTCAGAGCGACCTTCTCCCCGCGATCACCGCATCATGTGTGCAATCCTTTCCCTTCTTCCCAATAAAATTGAGAGAAACGTATGCAAGTGGGTCCTGTCTCTGTTCTGGTCCTAACAGTACTTCTTTTTTCTTGCTTTTCTTTTTTTTCCGTTTATTTCTTTTATCCTGTTTTTTTTTTTTTTCTGGTGAGCTATTTTTAAAACTAGTCCACGGGTACGCCGGTGTACTTCAAGATTCAAGACATTCAAGATTGTCTTTATTGTCCGGTATATAGTGCTTATAAAGGAAGTGGTACCTCTACTTCCAAATGTCTCTATATACGAAAGATTCAGGTTATGAAGTATCTGAATGGGAAAATATTGCCTCTATTACAAAGGCGTTTCAGGATACGAAGTCACAAATACAGAACAGTACACGCTATACAGCACATGCTATTAGCGTGTGAACAAATCGGCTATCGCTTGAAATCTCCCTGACAACTCCTAGCATGCTCTTCGTGTCACCATCACAGTTCAGAGTTCAGAGACATAGAGGAGTAGAGGTTCTGGTAAGATGGCGGGGAGGAGGACACAGCCATCATTCAGTCAGCCCAAATTAAAGACATTTTAGCAAAATTCCATAATGTCTCAAAATTTGTGAAAATGAATCACCTGGAAAAAGTGTTAAAAGTCGGGCTACGTCTGCCTTGCGCATTTCCGACAAATTGTCAAAAATACGGCAATAGCAGACGTTATTGGATCAGTTTTTCAAGAAATACAAGGTAAAAAGGTGAATGAATATGTTTTATTATTTCCTTTATTCTTTGTTTTTTATATTAAGTGATCTCATTTTATGTTTATTGTGCGGTATTCTAATTTTAACACGTATTTGTTTCATGTTTTTAAGCTTTTTTATGGTTTATCCAAAAAATATACTGTATTTGAAGGCATGGTCACACAGCCTTTCACGGGCGTATCGCAGCTGAATCACGGCCAGAAGTTTATGCCCGTGAAGCAGACGCGGTGGAAAATGTGCAAAATTGGCTAAACCCGCTGTTTACCCGTGGTATGCCCGCGAAACAGACACCGGCGACAACACCGCGATACAGGCACAGAACAAACGTGCTATGACCGTGCTCCACCCGCGACTACCCGCTAAAATTTCGCGTCCTACCCGCGTGTAACCACGTGTTGGCCGCGTCCGTAGCACGTCCTAGCACGTTCGTACCGTGTCTTTACCTCGTGTGTACCACGTGTGCCGCCCGCGGTTACCCGTGGTCTAAAGTTTTGAGCAGCGCAAAACTTTTTCGTGCGGCCAACCACGTGTGAATTTCTTACCGCGTGTAAAGCACTGCTGTATCTCGTCTGTATCGCGATCTCAAAGCGTCCAACAGCATCTGCTTCACGGGCAGAAATTTCTGGTCGTGATTCAGCCTCGATACGCCCGTGAAAGGCTGTGTGACCATGCCTTTAGCTGGGCATTAGCACGCTTACATTCAAAATTCCTCTCTTCCGACGATGTTTTCAGGTTACAAAGCTACTCCCAGAACGAATGGAATTTGGAAATACAAGTTCCACTGTAAAAACAAACTCGGAGTCACTGGAGCTTCGAGCCACGGTTTCATGCACTGGTGCCCGGGGGCACCAGGCTGGAGATTCCTGGTGCATTATTGTAGTCTTCCCCCAAGCAAGAAATTAAAGACAGGGTAGAACTTATGGGTGCTGATAAGCTCACCTTGACCACTTCTTCTCCGCTGACGTATCGCAGACGCCCAAGAATATCACCAACCCGGTCGGGATGAGCTTTCCATTTCAGCACAGCAAGCAGGTCAACTACAACAAAAAAACATTTCACACACTTTTAGACTTGGAGTAAGGAAACCTTTACCTTAAGGTTTACAATCAAAAGGGGTTCATCCAGATGTAATAAATAAATTACTACCGTTCTGTGTGAGTTTGGTGGAAGAAAGCTGGGTAGAAATCCAGAACGTTTCCCTGGTGCTGTGCTGAAAGGCTGCATTAAAAACACCGGAGCTCAAGTCTTTTTTGCAGCAAGGCAGGCCCAGATAGAGGAGGGGGTTACACAAGCTGCTGGTCTCATCACACTAAATGCACAATGGAAGGATTGTAACCAATGAATGAAAGTGAATGTTGAGCCTCATTGGATAGTAAAAGTTACCTTATAAACAAAGAGTTCATGGCTTTGATCAGCAAGCGTGGTACCGTCGTCCCTCATCAAATGCGTAAAGGAAAAACCAAATAGTTTCTTGTCTCCTTTTTCCTTGGCTTAATGAAGCAGGGAGACGATAAACAGAGAACAGTCACGTAGTACAACATAGAGAGCGTTTAGGAAAAAATCCTCACTTGAGCAATGTCGGAACTCAAAACGGAGATGAGCGCTCCGAAATCGGTCGATGGGAATGGAAAGCTTAATGGTTTCTTTCCATCGTGGGCTGTTGTTGTGGTAGAGCACCAATGAGTGATGCTGTAACATGTATGGCTCGCCGCAGCCTAGACTAATGCAGTCCTGTATCCACCACAGCAAAATGATTAGGAGCCTATGTATTACACCTCAACTAACCTGAAAACATTGTAAGAAGAGAGGCATTTTGAATGTAAATGCGCTAATTCCCAGCTAAAGTACAGTATATTTTTTTAATAAATCAAAAAAAGCTTCAGAACATGAAACAAATACGTGTTAAAATTAGAATACCGCACTATGTATTAAACCTCAATTTTCGCCTATGTAGTGCTGGACACAGCTATGCCATTCAAAGAAATACTCGACTTTAGTGCCTTACGTGCTATTGCTTTTTATTTCTGCACAATAAATCAAAACATGGTTCAACACTGGAAAGGGCAATTCTCATCATAATAAGCTTCTAGCCATTTTTGGTTTTTTGTATCCACAACTAATCGAGTTGAAAACCCCGCCTCACAATTAACCACAATTAAGGTCAAGTCAACTGCCTCTTGTGCCACGTGTCTTCCCTCTCCTTTCTCTCTCTCTCGCTCTTTCTGCTAAGCTAACAGCCCTGTGGTGCTGGGGCGTGGCGCTGCCTGAATCACTCATCTGGGCTCGGCTCAAAATAAGATAGCTAGGCTGTAAGACATAGCGGGACAGAAGAAAAAAAAAATTGGAAACACACCTAGTTGCGGACCCCCTGGGTAGTCATTTTTTATCCCCTGGGGGACCGTAGACCCAACTTTGAGAACCACTGTATTTACATTTCTTCCCCAAATTTCAAAGGCAACTCATGTGCACTGTGTGCACTGTAAGATCAAACATCCAGTCCGATCCACCATTTCTGTTTGTCCCTCACCCCCTTTATCACCCCCCTCTGGAGGAAGCAGAGCCTATTTACTACAAAGACAACATAGACAGTTAAAACATGTTCTTTGTTCCTATATCTCTTTGTTTCATTATCCTCACTGTAAAATGTGGAACTGGAGTCGTCCAATTTCATTGTTATAATATATCCCATGTTGTAACAATGACAATAAAGGCATATTCTATTCTATTCTATTCTATGCTGTATGGCAGTGCTACACCAGTGAACACCACAGGATACAGATAAATAAATTTCCTATGATCCTTTAAGTGACAAAGCTACCAGTTGTGAGAAGAGCCTAGAGGATCCCAAAGGCTTTTTGCTATTACCCCCTTTTCTTAAGGTGAATAAGCACCATTATTTATTATTGATTAGAATTTTGTACAGGGTTCGTAAACCTTTTTGATGGCCAAATTCAAGCACCTTTCAAAGCCTATTTTTCCAGTACTTTCAAAGGAAGAAATCTAGCGCTGATCAAAAGAAGGTTTTTTTTTGTTGTTGTTGTTGACTCTGATGACTAAAATACAGTCGATATCTTGCTGCTAGCACATACTTTAATCCATCACACTTGATTACAAACACAGAAAGGGCTCTGTAGGTGTTCGGTACTAATGGAGTTCAATATGGAAATCAAAAAAAAAGAAAGTGATGTGAGTATGAGTAGTAAAAATGAGCCAAGTTTGGACTAATTTTCCGGATATTTAATGATAATAATTTTCAAATTTTCAATCTTAAAGGCTGCTGATCGTTTGCTTTTTGTTGACTTATTTTAATTGATATTTTTTGCATGTTTGTGAGAAGATTTGTGTTTAAATTTGTTAAAATACAATTGCAAATAGGTCATTTCGTTTGCATTTTATCATTTATTTACAGCACGAAAGATTTAACACTTTTAATTTTTATTTTATTGTTTTGCATTTTCAGGAATTGTGTATTGTTGTGTGACTTAAAAAATGTTCAGTGTGTAAAAATCTAAACAATAATTGTAATTTACAATTTTTGGGGGTAGATATGTGAATATTTGTATTTAATGTGTTTGTAGAGTTCTGTTGCAAAACATGCAATTACAAACTACTAAGTAATTTAGTGCATAATGTTTTATTATTATTGATAATTTATCACTAAAAAGATTAATTTTTGAAAATCTGAAGAGCTGTTTGGGAGGCAAAAGAACCGAGCTGAAAGATTTGCTTTTCGAAGAAGAGTCGAAATTCCAATGAATAATCTGATAAACCTGTCCTCTTGGATGGGACAGTATAAGGCAGTAATGCTTCACATGACAACTCCATAATGAGGTCTGGAGCCACCACCGGCGTCATTTTAAGAACTTTTGTTTAAAAAGAAATTTTAAAGCACGGTCTATTGAGTTAGATTGCCAGGGAAACACGCCATTGGAAATAATTTAAAGTATTTTCAAGCACTTTACCGTAATTCAATCATTTTCCTGACCTTGAAAACACAACATTAAAATGTAAGCATTTTTAAGGATTTCAAGCACCCTGAAGAACCCTGTTTTACACACAATGACCTTTTTTCCTATTGAAAATAGATGGAGTAGTGTTTTGCCCTACGATTATGCAGATATTTTGAAAAATAGTCCTGCGCCAGGGCACCCGGGGAATTTAGCTTCAAAGTTGACCCATCTAGCTCATTTCCTCTAGAGCTGTGATGTTATTGAAGAAACACATCACTTTCAACCTGGCGAATTCCATTAACACAACATGTGAGGCAGCTCCAAAACAGATGGCAATTGTAGTGAACAGCGATTGCATACAACTAATCTTTACATGTAAAAACTATGCTTACCCTGTCGCTGGGGAACTTGGGACTGTTTTGTCCGAATTGCGTTCGTTCTTTGTCTCTGCCTCCTTAGGGTAGGCGATGATGGCTTTTCGTTTGTGGTTTTTGTTGCGTGTGTCGCGGTTTGTAAACTATTGTCCGAATAGCTCCCTGTAAGCATTGGGGCTGTTGAAGGCTTCCTGTTTTGTTTGCTCCCAGTTAAAAGCATATTGTATTTTTACCGGCAAGCCGGCTAACCCGTCGTATCCAATGGTTTATTCCCTGCCAGGTTCGCGTTTGCCACCATAGCCACATTTGTTTGGTTGTTGGTTCCCGGTCAGCCTAGCTGCTCACTGCGTGTTTTTTGGTTGGCCAGCCTCGTGTTCTTTCGCCAAGCCTGGGGGTGCATTCCGTTGACTTGTCTCGGTTAGCTAATGTTACTTCTCCCAGTGTTATTGTTCCCGGTTAGCCCCTTTTTTGCTAATCACCCTTTGTTGTACCATTGCTGCACCCACCTTTGGCAAAACGCCTAGGCACTCTCCACATAAATATTCAAAACTTGGCTTAAAACACTCTTGTCATCTTTGACTAGTTAACATGTAAACTAATATGGAACTGGCTTGCTCGGGTGGTGGTGTTCTTCACATAACGTCACCACTCAGGGAGTCAAAGAACAGACATGCCGTCTTCAAAATGCGCTATCTTGAAAAATTATTGGAATATACTAAAGAGATATATACAGTGGTACCTCAACTTACAAATGTCTCGACATACCAAAGTTTCAGGTTACAAGTGGGAAAATATTGCCTCTAGTTACCAAGTGTTTCAGGATACCAAGTAAAAAAATACAGGAGAGTATTCACTGCCATTCACCGCTTCAAGCGTTCTTCCTGGCAAGCCAGTGCATACCCGAGAATCCCGGCATGCTCTTTGTGACCCCTTTCTGCTCTGTAAATAGTCTACTGTATGATACTGATACAAAGAGCTATCATTCACAATGGACCCGAAGAAAGACATGCAGAAAAGTGAACAAGAAAAATTAAGTGGAAGAGACTTTTTCTGGCCATCAAAACAAAGCAAAAATAAAAATGTATGAAAACACACACCGCTGTGCACGAAGAGTTCAGAAACAACAGCGAGGAAGACGCAGCCATCATTCCATCAGCACAAATTAAAAACATTTTAGCAAAATTACACAAAGTCTCGAAATACAGAAAAAGGAATCATCCCAAAAAAGTGCGAACTATTGCTCATTATGATGACGTCTGCTTCGCGCATATCCGACTGATTGTCAAAAGCCAGCAAAGGCAGACGTCGCTGGATCAGTTCTTCAAGAAACACGAGGCAAAAAAACTGCGGAGGACCAGTTAACAAAGCAGACAGTTAAAAGTTTAATTAGGTTCATTTTTTGTTTTTTTGAATTGTGTGCCTCTCATTTTATGTTTAATGTGCCATAATCTAATTTCAACATGTTTTATGTTCTGATGCTCGTTTATGATTAATAAAAAAATATATGATATTTTTGCGGGGATTGGAACGGATTAGCGCATATACATATAAAAGCCATCTCTATTTACAAATGTTTCGTGTTACGAAGCTTCTCTCAGGGCGAATAAAATTCGTAAGTAGAGGTACCACCGTATGTAGATATTATGCAATAAACATGTACTAAACATGTAGAATTTTGGGGATAGCTTTAAGCAACAATTCTCCCTGATGTTTTGAAATATTTATCAGAGAAATATCCCATCAACAAATAAAAATTGTATATGTTTAATCAATCACAAATCATGAGCAAGTTGTTGACCTTCCACCCTTGAAAACATGTCTATATGCGCTACATAACCTGTACAAGTTCTCCATCGGCGTAGAGTACATAAACGGCAACTTCAATGTTTTTCTGGACACTTTTTCCTCCTCTCTCAAAATCCCCACATTCCAGCGTCAAGTACAGGTCGTTACGGATGTTACCTGTAAAGGCAATGAACAGTGTTGGGCATGTTATTTTAATAAAGTAATAAGGTAGAGTTACTCACTATTTCTTACAAAAGTAACTTATTTTCTGAGCAGTATTTGAGTCAGTTGAATTGAGAGGAACAGACAGTACAGTTATTGTTGTCAGGAAACGCGCCAGGAAGCAGGAAGTGTGAACTCAAATGCGTAGACGATCTGTCACTTTAATTGGAAAATAAAAGTTGTCCGACACACAGGGACCAAAGACAAAACAAAACAGGCTTAAAGGCAATCAAAATTACAAACAAGGCATTTACTCAGAACAAACAGGCATGAACACGTTTTCCTCATAGTGAAGCAATGGTCTGGTAACGGGCAGTCCCAAAAGGAGCGCTTAAGTATCCCACACGCAATCAAGTCAATGTGTCTCAGCCGGTGTCAAGGGGCGGGGCCAGCTGGGTGCCATGACGACCGTGCAGGACATGACAGAACCCCCCCCCCCCCCTCCTTCAAGGGACAGCTCCTGAGGTCCCAAAAGGAAACAAATTCATCACCCCACAGAAGGGGTCGACGCTCCTGATGAGGGCAACCCCACACCCCCTTCCGAAAACACAGGATTGGAGTCAGACAGGAAAGCAAGGGAGTCAGACAGGCAAGCAGGGGGGTCAGACAGGCAAGCAGGAGAGTCAGACAGGCAGGCAGGGGAGTCGGACAGGCAGGCAGGGGAGTCGGACAGGAAAGCAGGGGAGTCAGACAGGAAAGCAGGGGAGTCAGACAGGCAAGCAGGAGAGTCGGACAGGCAGGCAGGGGAGTCGGACAGGAAAGCAGGGGAGTCAGACAGGCAAGCAGGGGAGTCAGACAGGCAAGCAGGGAGTCAGACAGGCAAGCAGGGGAGTCAGACAGGCAAGCAGGGGAGTCGGACAGGCAAGCACGGGAGTCGGACAGGCAAGCAGGGGAGTCGAACAGGCAAGCACGGGAGTCGGACAGGCAAGCAGGGGAGTCGGAATGGCAAGCACGGGAGTCGGACTGGCAAGCACGGGAGTCGGACTGGCAAGCAGGGGAGTCGGACAGGCAAGCACGGGAGTCGGACAGGCAAGCAGGGGAGTCGGAATGGCAAGCACGGGAGTCGGACTGGCAAGCACGGGAGTCGGACTGGCAAGCACGGGAGTCGGACTGGCAAGCAAGGGAGTCAGACTGGCAAGCACGGGAGTCGGACTGGCAAGCAAGCGAGTCGGACTGGCAATGAAATGAAATGAAATGATCTGCATTTATATAGCGCTTTTCAAGTCAAAGACTTCCCAAAGCGCTTAAAGCAAGCAAGGGAGTCGGACTGCAAGCAAGAGAGTCGGACTGGCAAGCAAGGGAGTCGGACTGGCCAGCAAAGGAATCGGACTGGCAAGCAGGGGAGTCGGACTGGCAAGCAGGGGAGTCGGACTGGCGGTCGCCGGAGCAGAAGAATCAGACATGCGAACGGGTGAATCAGGCAGGCAGACAGGTCGACAAGCAGGCATGGCAGGCGGACATCGGGACAGGCGGACGGACGGATCCCGAGACTGGTGGGAAGGCAGGTGGATGGGCGGACGTCAAGGATGGACCTCGAGACCGGTGGGAAGACAAGCGGACGGACGTCGAGACAGGCGGAACGACGGACATCGAGACCGGTGGGAAGGCAGGCGGACGGACGGACAGGCTGGCTTTAATGTTGACGGGGACCTCGGACAGCTCGGTGCCAGGTCTTTCCGGAAACCCCACTCGAGGCACAGCAATTGCCACGACGGGCGGGCCGTGGTTCGAGTTGACACGAAAGGCGACCTCACTGGGCGATTGCCAAACGGCGTCCTCCAGCTTTCCCCAAATTGTGTTGGGATCGTTCGCTGAGTTTACATGGCGTGGCCAGACCATTCTGTCAGGAAACGGGCCAGGAAGCAGGAAGTGTGAACTCAAATGCGTAGACGATCTGTCACTTTAATTGGAAAATAAAAGTTGTCCGACACACAGGGACCAAAGACAAAACAAAACAGGCTTAAAGGCAATCAAAATTACAAACAAGGCATTTACTCAGAACAAACAGGCATGAACATGTTTTCCTCATAGTGAAGCAATGGTCAGTCCCAAAAGGAGCTTAAGTGTCCCACACGCAATCAAGTCAATGTGTCTCAGCTGGTGTCAAGGGGCGGGGCCAGCTGGGTGCCATGACGACCGAGCAGGACATGAAATGAAATGAAATGATCTGCATTTTAAATAGCACTTTTCAAGTCAATGACTTCTCAAAGTGCTGCTCCACATTTCCCAATAGCGGCCTTGCAGCCATGTAAGGCGCTAACCTGCTAATCCCTTGATCCCAAGACGAGCGCTCTACCTCCTGAGCTACTGCAGCCCCATCACATGACAATTGTGTTATTTAACCTTGTAACTTGTATTGCAACTCACTAGCAACAGATATATCCTACACTTAAAGTGCAACAAAAATAAACAGAAAACAATATCATAAAATAACAATCAGCAGTAAACAATAAAAAGTGAGTTTAATGAATAAATTCTAACTCTCACAACCCGAGACAAACGGTCAAGTAGCCATAGGCTACTGTACTCCAAATAATTTGTTCACAACAAATGTCAGTTGTGAAACAATATTAGGTTTTATTCTACAGAATTAATCACAATCTCAAGTCAGACAACTGCTCAAGTAGACATATGCTACTATACTGTAATTCAGTTATTTTCATAAAAGTAAACTCTGGTCAAAGACGTGTTTGGTATTCCAAAGCGCGATTAAGTGTTTTCCCAGCTACCGTACACTTGGAAAATGTGGCAACCTGTTTACATTTCTGCCCTCAGGACGGAGGTACAGGAGTCTGAAATGCAGGGCAACCTGTCTAAAGAAGTCTTTTTACCCCTCTGCCTTTAGACTCTTAAACGGCTGCTGATCGAACAATACACCACAGACACGTTCAGCACACTCCAGACACTTTAAACTGGACCATACTTGGACTATTCTTGCACTAGTCACTTTAAACTGTATTTTATCCTATTTTTATCTAAATGCCTAAACTCATCTTGAGTTAATTTTATATTTTTATATTTTTAATATTGGTAATATTGTCTTATGTATACATGTATATACCGGTAGTTTCTTAGTTTTATTTCGCTGGCAATTATGTGGACGGCAAAGTAAGAATTTAATTGTGCAGGGAATCGTTCTTTATTGTGCATTTGACAATAATCACTTTGAATTTGAATTCGAAAATCGGCAAACAAGTTCGATACTCTACGCCACCGGCGCTGCACCTTTTTCCTAAAAAAAAAAGTGGCGTCGCACACAGTCGGCGCTGGGTGGATGGATCCACAAAAGTGCTGAGTACATGACACCTTAAGCGTTGAGATACTTCACAATATCATTAAAGCTGCAAATAAATACAGATACAGTGGAACCTCGGTTTTCGAACGCCTCTCAGTTTGAACAAATCGGTTCTCGACCAAAAATTTCGAGAAATTCTTGCTTCGCTTTTCTTTCAAAAAATCGGAGTTCGAATGCCGGTACGCTAGGGGCGATGCTGAGCGGCGTACGGGTGTAGATTGCCCCCACCCCTCATGAAGAACTGTTGTCACGGCAACGCGCACTCCTTTTCTGTTTTTGTTTTTCAAAAGCGGTGAAGGGAGTGTTTTAACCCCTAATTATGCCTCGGAAAAAGGTTGGTGCAAGCAGCAAAGTTGCTACAGGTGAAAAAAGAGGAGTAGTGCATATAACTTTTGCATTTAAGAAAGAAATAATAGCAAAATATGAAGAAGTGTGCGAGTTTCCCCTCTTTCGGGAATACAGCATGGCTTCTGCCGACCGGTAAGAAATCCTATTCATAATTATTTTCTTTATCCTTTAACCGCTCACCACTTGTTGTGGAGACCCGGGTGCTAAATGACGTGTAAACGACCTGATTTTTTTATTTTTACACGTTCATGTTAGCGTAATCTTTCGTACGGAAGATTACGCTAACGCGAACGTACGATTAGCCTGGGTTAGCTTTACGTTAAATATTCAAGATAAACATTCACGGTGTTGGAACGGATTAAACAATTTTACATTACTTTTAATGGGAAAAAACGGCTTCGGTGATCGTACAAATCGTTTTTTGTACAAAGAAATGGAACGGATTATGGTCGAGAACCGAGGTTCCACTGTATATGATACAAACCACTTAATATTCTACAACAGGCATTGGGACACTATTTGACCCAAAGAGTTATAATAGCAAAATATATATAAACACGCGAAACCAGACAAAAGCTAATTTTTCAAAGCATTTTATTTCTCTGTGTGACGTTAGATGATTTGATAAAATTATAAAGTAAATTAATAAAAATACAACCAGAGCCTGTGTCCCCCCAAAAGTATATGGCTTGATCACTTTTCAGCTCATTAGCGTGAGAGAAAGGGGAGCTTGCTAGCAACATCCATTGAGACCTGGTCATCCTTGAAGGGGGGTTCAGACTGTACAGCCCTTTGAGACTTCTTGTGATTAAGGGCTATACAAATAGTTAAGTCAAGTCAAGTCATGTTTATTTGTGACGCCCTTAATCACAAAGAGTCTCAAAGGGCTGCACAGACCACAGATTGTTGCAAACCACAGACTATGACACCCTCACCTCATCTAAAACCTACATCAGGGCAATTAATATACCGTATTTTCCGCACTATAGGGCGCACCGGGTTATAGGGCGCACCCCCAAAAAATAATTTTTGGTCCTATATCTTCCATAGATAAGGCGCACCGGGTTATAAGGCGCTACAATGGGAACGTCGACAAAACAGTCAGATGATTCAGTCAAACTGATTACCCCCTTAACATTCCCAAAGCTTGCAAAGAAGCAAATACGTGTCGTAGACACGTGCGGATGCGGTGTCCATACGATGTCACTCAAATGCATCGTTTCAAATATCATTCGGAAGGTTAAAGTCTTGGGATTCAAGAAATGCCAACCATTCCTTAGTTTCTATTTTCTTTTTCGCTCGCAACTTTACTGTGCATATGACTATAAACACTTGGAATTTAGTTTAATTCACTCAACTCATCACAGCAACATCAAGATCGTTCTAAAACAAGATACCGGGAAAATATAAAGCCGCATAGCTCACCTAAGTTCTCACGTTCAATAATGATACGCAATCATGGTCTTCTTACAACCATGAGTGTAGTAAATCCAGGAGAGTAAAACGTTTACAAATACAGAATAATGAAACATGTTTCTTTATGGCGTAGTGTAGCAAGCATGCTATTCAGTCATCTTTTTCGGCCAATTGCAGGGTTTGTTTTGACCCTCTAGCCAATCCGAGGCTCTGAATAACTTCAGCCAATAGCGATCGATTTAACAGATGATTGACACATCTTTTTCGGCCAATTGCAGGGTTTGTTTCGGCCCTCTAGCCTATCCGAGGCTCCGAATAACTTTAGCCAATAGCGATCGATTCAAATGATGATTGACACTTTGGTTAGCCAATGAAACGCCGGTATATAAATCCCAGCATACACCGCGGACTACTCCACGTTCGGGGGGAAGTCAAGTCAGCGGTTGTTGCGTAAGTTGCGAGACCTTGTGATTTAATATTGAGCCATATATAAGGCGCACTGTATTGTAAGGCGCATGGTCAGCTTTTGAAAAAAATTAAGACTTTTAGGTGCACCTTATAGTGCGGAAAATACGGTACATATTATCAACATAAAATATAGGTTATTCAAATGCTATAGAGTAGAAGTGTATAATATTTTAAGAGCGATTCCTGTTCAATACCTTATGATTGATGCCCACTTCATACTTTTCTTTTCCTGTCTTTTTACGACTGCAAGAGTTGGTAGTGATGCAAGGGAGAAGAACGATTTGAAATGAGTCAGCGGACCAGAATCTGGACCTGAAGCATGTCAATGCCTGCATCAACCAGCAGGCAGAGATGGGAAGCTGCGTGTTTACTGTTGTGGAATTTTTGGACTATTTTACTGGCTTGAGGTGTCGTTGCTATCAGGCACTTTCTGGACAAATTTCAACATATTACCTATTGTTTTCTTACATTGATGTTCACTATGTTTTGTGTTTGCCAATGCTTAATCTTTTGCACCCTGGTCATACTGGAAGGGGGATTACCACTTGTGAAGCCCCTTCTCAAGGTTTCTTATTTTCTTTATGCTGAGGTTTTGAGTTTTTCCTTGCCCGCATGTTGGTTTAAGATCAGGGGTGTAACTGTAACGTGTGCAGTCCTTTAAGACATCTTGTGATTAAGGGCTATGCAAATAAATGTGACTTGACTTGAAACATTATTAAGTGCGTTTAACACTGCAGTGTATAGTACATGAATTAAACTTTCACAACCTGAGACAATTGGTCTGGAAAGAATCTGCAATTGCGCTTCAAATGTTTTGTTCTCAACTAGTCAACAGTAAAACAATTTACGATCCTTTCTCCCTACCTCTCTCACTCCCTTCCTTCTCTCCCTCCGTGTCACTACTCCCACCTCTCTATC
This sequence comes from Urocampus carinirostris, assembly GCF_059441175.1. Classification (NCBI taxonomy): domain Eukaryota; kingdom Metazoa; phylum Chordata; class Actinopteri; order Syngnathiformes; family Syngnathidae; genus Urocampus; species Urocampus carinirostris. The sequence goes on along the minus strand of NC_142354.1, from coordinate 940,875 downwards.
CCACTGTCAATTAGTGTTTAAAGACGCAGGAACCACTAAAAAATAATCTTACACTAGTTTCCTCTAAATTAGAAGCTAAGTATAGTGAATTTAATAGCGCTCTTACCCGTGATCTTGGGGTAGGACATTCTCCATTGTGTAAAGTTACTGTTTTGTGTTATTGTAGATGGGTGCCTTTTTAGGTTGAACAGGCCGTGTTCATGCTTGCGTGTTGTTGGTGAATAAATAATGATAATGATAATGTCCTTCTTATCGACGCTGATTTCCACTAGACAAACTAACGCACCTCTTTTGACCCTCGTAATGGTAGCTCCAGAAAAATAATTAAGTCAATTGCCCTGTTCCTTAAATTATAACGCCATTACGTAACAGGGGCAGCACGGCAGCGCAGTGGTTAGCGCGTGTGCAGCACAGTTTTGAGGTCGTGGGAACCTCCTGCGTGGGTTCAAATCCAGCTACCGGCCTTACTGTGCGGAGTTTGTAAGTGTTTGTACGTGGGTTTCCTCCGGGCACTCCGGTTTCCTCCCACATTCCAAAGACATGCATTTCAGGTGAATTGGCCGGTCCAAATTGTCCCTAGGTGTGACTGAGCGAGTGAGTTGTCTGTCCCCATGTGCCCTGCGATTGGCTGGCAACCAGTTCAGGGTGTCCCCTGCCCACTGCCCGGAGATGGCTGGGATGGGCTCCAGCCCCCTCGCGACCCTAATAAGGATAAGCGGTACAGCTAATGAGATGAGATGAGATGAGATGAGATGAGGAGATTACGTAACAGCATTAATTATAACATTGTCATTCCCAATACTTGTAATTAATGATGCCACGAGTGTCCTTGGACTGGTTCCTTACACAACTGGAAGCTCACCTGGCACTATGACATCGGCGAAGCCGAGCATGCGTGTCATGGTCATGCCCTCAGTTGACAGCCCTTTGTTTTTATGTAGAAGTTCCTCCTCATTACCGCGCAAAAGCTGCAATGAAATGACGACACCTGCCACAGAACAAGAGCTGCTGAGTTATCTGTCTACGGGAGACCAAGACAAAAAATTTGCATCCAACGCACAGATACAATACAACCAGTGGTGGGCAGTGTTAGGCACATTACTTTCAGAAAGTAAAACTGCTTCGTCCAAAATGTTGTTGAGTTAGTAACTGAATTACTCCATAGTAAAAATAACTAGTTACCAGGGAAAGTAACCCGTTACTTTTAAAAAAAAGTTGTTGAATGCCAAAACATTTTAATTGTTCTGAGCAAATACGACACGGTGTTTCGACTATTTTTCGAGAACCGGCTTTTATTCTCAGCTCACTTAAAAGATCCGACTGTTTCGGTTATCAAACAGCTCTTAAGTTTTTTTTTTTGCTTTATTCCCTACCTTACCAACTATTATGTAACAGTGCATGTAATGACCTAAAAAGGGGGTGAAATAAAAAAAGAAGAGAAAAAAATATAGAAAAAAAGAAAAACAAACGGAAAATACAACAGGTAAAAAAAGGGATAAATTAGGTAAAAAGAATCAACTTTACATTCTTATATAAACACATTAACACTGTAAAATAAAGGAAATATAATAAAAATATTTATAAATCTAACAAAAAAAGGTGAAATGCAAACATTGTTAACCTATTTATGCTCAACAAATTTAAAGTCGACAACACAGAACCCCCAAGCCCCATAACGAGCAATCACAAGAGAAAAAAGGCATCTCGGAGGGAACAGGCTGCGATTATGGGAAGCGGCTCCCTTCGGTCACTTACAAGAAGCTTATAGAGACTTTACATAGGCCAACGACATGAGTCATGTGCTGTCAATACTCAGCCCTCATTGGCCTTTTCTTTTGGGGCATTTGTAAATACTGTATTTGTAATCGCTATCAACTATATGGTGAATGGTAACCTGACCTGAAAAAACGTGACATAAACAACTCGGAGCAGAGAGGAAAGTCGCTTTATTTAATGTAACGAACTCCTTTTAACCATCAGTATTGGTAACAGCGTAATCGGGGGAAAAAATTACAAGTTAGAATACCCCGTTACTGAAAAAATAGCGCTGTTACGTCACTGCTTATAAAAATCATATCATGGAATTATATTTTGTCCATAAATATTTATCAAATCATTTCAAAATGTCTGTCAGCTTCCTTTCATCGTTTTCATATTCAACCCTTTAAACATCCTGTAAAAATCACCTCAAATCCCAATCTAAGACGTGCCCAAAGTTACGTTGTTGTTGAACCCTTTGAATACAGTTTTCGTCTCTGAAGTTTTGTTATCAACTAAAATATTCACTGCAAGTGTTACTAATATTGAGTATCTAAGTTGGAACAAACAGAAACTGATTTTTCTTTTATCCTCGCCTGATATTTTTTTTTACAAAATATGCTTGGAGATGAGTAAACCATGGGCATCTTAGTTGGAAAATAGCTAGGACCAAATCATGAATCCTTACCTGATCACAATCTGAAAAACTAAACATTATCATTTAGCATGTTTTTTTAAGGCTATGTCTAGGTGTTACTAAAAGTGGCCATTTGGAGACTCCAAAAGGACCCTTTAAAAGGACAAGTCTAAAACCTTTTCATCAGTGTATTTGACTTCAGCCATTTTTTTAGACATTGTGGGTTTGGGTTTTTAGCGAGGAGGGAGGAGAAGGATGCTGTAAGTGTCATTAGCCCTCTATACCGGTAACCAGCACCTATCACCTCCCTGCTCTGTCACTGCACCCTGATCTGTTCCACCTGTCTGTTCTTGTTTACCACCAGCTGTTCTGAATTCCCTGCCAATCAAGCTTTGTATTTAAAGCCCTGCCTTTCAGCCAACTTTGTGAGACTGTCTGCAAAGCCTACACCCGGAACCTGTTTGTCTGCATTTCTGACACTGAACCAGGACCTGTTTGACCCTTCTGCCCCGGTCGTCCAGACTCGTGTTTTTTTTAATCTATCTATCTACCCTTGATTACCCAGGTGAAACGGGACACAAGAAAGCGGCCATGTCCCTCGGGTCAGCGTGACACAGCACACTTTTCTGTTCAACAGCAGGGCCCAACATATTTCACTGGTTTACCCCTGCCGCATTATACAGGTGCCCTGCCCATCCCTTAGAAAACGTCTAAACATCCCACTATCCTTTTACGACACCTCTCCACTCATTCATATCAACAACAAGAGCTCTAACTTCCACTATATTTAGACCTCTTTCCTGCAGTGCACTCATAACACCATCCATCCACATCAATCGCAGCCTTCCTCTTGGTCTCGTTTCAACTACTTCAGCTCTGTCGATCCTCTTGAACGTTCGCTCCTCGTCCATCCTCTCCATGTGTCCAAACCAACCGAGTACTCTCTTATCCACATGCTTGCTCAGTTCCTCTACTACTCCAGTTCTGTCTCTAACAATTTCATTTCTGTCACTATCCAATCTTGTTACTCCTAACATACTCCTCAAACACTTCATATAAAAAACATTTAATTTCCTTCTCAAATCTGAGTTCAGGCTCCAAGTCTTTGCACCATACAACACAGTCGGCACAATCACTCTCATACAGTTCCCTCTTAACATCCATACTCTTGTTGCTCATCACTCTCCTCAGACCACCCAAAACCTTGCTTCCTTGACTAACTCTGTGTAATACCTGGCACTCCATTCCACCAACTGCAGCCACATCAAAACCCAAGTACCTAAAGCTTTCAACTTCCTCCAGCACCTGTCCATGCAACCTTATTTCTAACGCCATGCCCACTCCATCACGTGAACACTTCATTACCTTACTCTTCAAAACATTCACACATAACTTACGCCTATCACACACTCTTCCAAACTCCATTACAAACCTTCTCAATGTTTCCTCAGAATCAGCCACAAGCGCTGTTTCATCTACTAACAACAACTAACTTACCTGCCACACCGTTCCACTGTTATCCATCATCTCTACACCTCTGCCAAATACTCTTGCATTCACTTCTCTCACCACACCACCCATGTACACATTAAACAGCCATGGTGACATCACACACCCCTGTCTCACACCAGTCAACACAGGAAACCACTCACTTGTCTCACTCCCTACTCTTACACATGCTCTGCCGTTCACATGAAAACTCAATGCTTCCAACAACTTTCCACCCACTCCATACATTACCATTACTTTATATATTACCATCACATTACTATCAACTTTTAAGTTAGTCCAGCATAACATATCATACCTCACCTAAGGCCCTATTTGTTGCTTATGCTAAAGGACGACTAACTCGTACTATTTATTTTGTAAACTTTACAGACATCACAAACAACCTTTACAAACATATTTTCACATATTATCATCCTCACAGTAAGTATGTTAACAGTATATACATCTCACCTGAAAAATAGACAGGGTTGGGTAGGGCTACTTTAACTTGATAACTTTCAATTACTTTTGGATTACTCCAATACAGAATATACTAATAAAAGACAAAAGAAACTAAAATATGAATAAAATTATGACTCACACCCCTTGGTAAGCTTTCTCTCCTGGCTTTTGATCTCTTTGATCGACAGAAACAAAATGAAAATAAATCCAAACAGCTTGCCAACATCATTTTTGCCGTTCCATGTGTTCCGTTACTCCCCAAGCCTGCACAAAATTTAGTAATTTTATTCATATTTAGTTTCTTTTGTCTTTTATTAGCATATTTGGTATTGCAGTAATCCAAAAGTAATTGAAAGTAATCAAGTTAAAGTAACCTTACCCAACCCTGAAAATAGATGGTAAATGTCAGTCTCACACGACACCATTTACTTGTTGACATTAGGTATTATTTATTGAGCAAAACTTATTAAATCACGTGAGGTCCCGTGAGACTTGCCCCAAGCACCCTTCTCTAACCTGTGAGACTTTGCCATCTAGTGGTGATATACTGGTACTTCACTTACTCTTTCTGCTTTACAAAACTCAATACCCTAAAAAATACAAATACACTTCCCCTAACAGTCAAATACGGATTAAACAACATAAATATCCCAAAATATAATGTTTTAACTAGTCAGCAACCCTTGTTGCGCCACAATGATAGCTGTCCATAGCACTTGTTTTTTTGATTGTAGTTCATTGTTAATGAAGAATGGTTGATTCTGGTTAATTCTTGTGGCAAAAAGTTGAAGTCATGGATGGCTAAAGGCCTTACCACTTGTTATTCACATTCATTTTTTAGTTGATGAACAAAAATAGTGGAAGATAAATTGGTCAGTTACACCAGTGTTTTTCAACCAGTGTGCCGGGGCACACTAGTGAGCCGTGAGACCTTGTCTAGTGTGCCGCTGGAATTTACCCAATTATATCTTTCCCAAAAATCAGGCCATTATTCAATATTTTTGCAATCTTCAGACGAGGAACTGTAATTGTCATCCATATTAGTAGGTGGCAGTAGATTTTTATATACTTTCTATGTAGTAATTATCTGCTCTTGAGGTAGAACAGTACATTTAATAACTTAATTTGTTTAACAAAGCGGTTTAAGATTGCACTGTAAAAAATAAAAACATAAAGCACATCATTCTTTTTCATTTTAAGTATTATTTTTTTCTTTTTATATACTAATTATCTGCTGATGCGGTAGTACAGTGAAATATTTGACATAACTTAATTTTCAAACATTTTCGACGGACGGTGTGCCCCGAACCTTTTTATTAGAAAAAGTGTACCTTCGTTCAAAAAGTGTTGAAAAACACTGAGTTATACGATCAAAATGTCTATCCGTGTTGTATATTTGGACAGGTGTAAAATAACAGCTCTGTTGGATATTAAAAAAATGTTATGCGAGTCATTAATCTTGGTGTGGCACACTGATTTACAAGGAAATTTGAAAGTGGCACTCCACACCAAAAAGGTTGCTAAACCCCTGCACTACACCAATTATCAGGAACCACAGCACTTAAAAAGCATACATTCAACAAGCGTAATAACCAGTCAATCATAGCCGTGCCACCTTTTTTCAAGCATTCAGTAGTACAACCATCCAACCCAGGCGCCTTCCCCCCTTTTATTTATTTCACTGCCTCTTGCACCTCCCATGTTTCCACAGGCTTGACATTTAAATCACCGAACATGGGCATTCTCCCCATACCCTCGATCACCTTGACTCTCACTTCTCTCCAATCCTCCACATTTAGCAACTCCTCAAAATACTCTGCCTATCCCATCCTGACTGCACTGCTACCGCTAACCAGCAATCTACCATTCTTATCTTTCACTTTCTCTTCCTTTCCAGACTCGCTCTTTCTTACTCTTTTCACTTCTTTCCAGAACACTTTTCTCCTTTACTCAAAGTTCACTCCTATCTTTCAACACTATTCATCATTTGCTTTCCTTTTTGCTGCTTCCACTACCGCTTTTACCAACCTTTTCTTCACTTAATACCTTTCATACACAGCACCACTCTTATCTTGCAGCCACTCCTCAAATGCACGTCTCTTCTCTATCACAGCCTCTGAGACCTCATCATTCCACCATTCACTTTCTTTCCTAATACCTCGACCAACTTTTCTCATTCCACACACTTCTTTCACACTCCTCAACACTGCCTCTTTAAACCACTTCCATTCCATTTCCACACTCTCCACTTCTCTTCTACTAATCCGTTCATACACTTCCCCTATCCTCTCTTTAAACTCTCTTTCCTTTTCTGCCTTATTAAACTCTGACATTTTCACCTCTTCCCTCACACTTTTACAACTAGCCCTCCATGATCCATCTATTCTCACTTTTCCTTCCACATAAAAATGATCAGACACTCATTTCACCTCTAAACATTCCACATCCAACAATCAACTTAACATCCCTTTCCTAACCACTACATAATCTATCAGTGCTCTGTCCACCATCTCACCACCATCCACTCTGACAAAGGTATACTTATTCACGTCCCTCTTTTTAAACAATGTATTTCCAATCACCAACTCATTTTCCATACATAACTCAATCAATTTCTTCCCACTCTCATTTCTTCCTGGTACTCCATATCTTCCAATCACATTTCAAACGTTCCATCACCCAATCTAGCATTCAAGTCACCTAGTATTACCGCTTTCCACCCTTCTTTCACACTTGCCAAACATTCGGACAAATCCTTCCAGCACTCCTCTCTCTCCTCAGCACTTTTTTCTCCAGCATGTCCCCCTGTAAATCCAGACTTTCTACCATACGAACCTCCAAACTGTAATTCACCCTTTCCATTCATCTTTTTTTCACTCAAGGCTAACACATCAACCTTCCTTTTATATAGATAGATAGATAGATAGATAGATAGATAGATAGATAGATAGATAGATAGATAGATAGATAGATAGATAGATAGATATAGACAGACAGACAGAACGACAGACAGGTAGCTAGATAGATACTTTATCCCGTAAGGAAATTCACACTTCCAGCAGTATCCTTTTGTTGTTTATTAACAGATTAACAGGATGGCCTCGGAGTGCTGTGTTGTACTTAGCAACAGCGGAGTGGATGACATCACACGCCAGTCCAAACGTTCGACATCCCTGCAGCAGATGGAAATCTTTGTGCCCTGGGTTACACCACCTCGTGTTCTTGTAGATAGCGAGTCCACCTCCTCTCCGCTTCTCGCAGGCTTTTGTGTCTCTGTCCCTAACAGTGCTGAAGCCGGGTAGCTCCCGATAGCTCCGGGTAGCTCCACGTTAGCGTCCGAGATGTTAGACGTGAGCCACGTTTCCGTAAAACACAGCAAACTGCACTCCCTGTACGCTTTGATGTTTTTCACCAGTCATCATCCTTACGATCTCTTCTTTCTTCCACTCAGTCGTTTTACTTCCGCATCCTCTCACATTTAGTGACCCTATAACTAGGGTTTGCGAGACCTTTTGGTCTCCCGCCCTTCTATCTTTGCCTTGCTGTTTTTTAGGGAGTAGAGATAGAGAGGAGAGGATCCCCCAGTCCCCTCGCTCCCTCCACTTTAGTCGCCTCTTACGACACGCAGCCGACCACGGACCCCTGCATGTGAAGATTTTGAACGGTTTGCTAAAAGAGATGGAGAAGGTTTTCGACCACAGAGGCAGCCCAGGAACTGCTGACCATCCAGCAAGGCAGAAGGACCATAGCTGACTACTCTTTTGACTTCCGGACCCTTGCAAGGCGAAGCTCATGGAACATGGAGGCATTGGTTCACGTGTTCCCCCATACGCTGGCAAACTACATAAAGGACGAGTTGGTCTCCCATGAACAGCCTTCCATTCTTGATGAAGCCATTGCCCTGAATGCCCGGATTGACCGAAGGATACAGACGTCGGGGTCGTGAGAGGGGGCGCCAATACCCACCATCCACCAACAGTCCCTGTCTCCATGACTCTTTCTGGTAACCATCAGGAAACCATCCAGTTTCATTTGCTCCACTTACCAGGTCATCCCCTTATCCTGGGTTACCCATCATGGCTCCGCAGGCACAACACCCACCTTGATTGGGAGACCGGGATGATCAAAGAGTGGGAAGAAAACTGCCATCAAACCTGTCTGCATGCTACCACATTATCACCTCGGTCAGTACCCTCCAGCCCCGCTCCTGACCTCTCTAATGCCCAGGGAGGGTGAATGTATATCAATATTCAAACAATGTGATTATTTTTAAATTGACTTACAAATGCCTGTTTTAATGACATAAAAAGTGATGAGTTTAAATTATTGATAGGAGAAGTTTCCAAAGTTATTTTGGGGATGGGTCCTTAGTAGCCTTTTGGCTTCAATGCATCAACCCTTTGTTTTTTTCAGGTGACTCGTTCATTTTGTGAAATGATGTTTTTTTAAAACTTGGAATAAAATGTGAAAATACAAAATACAAAATTTAAAGAGCGGTGTCATACCGTAGTTGTTCCCGGCTGCAGAATACTTGGTAGTGCACTTGTGGATGATGTTCTCGTGTATTTGGTACCATTCACTCTCATTGTTGCACCTGGATGTTGGAATTTTAGTCAAAATAATGTCCACACAGTATGTGCGCGTGTACGATAAGTTTGTTCTGAATTTACTATTAGAAAGGGTCAAAGGATATTTCATAGGATGCTTGTTTCTTATTTTGACTCACTGATGTTTATTGTATTTGACTATTGCATCATTGTTGCTATCGGCAAATTGTGTTGCTGTTCTTTGATTTGCACACCCTATAGGGGCTGATCTGTTTTTTTGTAACCTTGAAGATTTCATAAAAAGAGGATTGAAGATTTCATAAAAAAAGAAAGCTCGGAGGAGCGCTATAGGTCCGGAAAAAATTCTCTTATCTGACAATGTAAATATGTCACATGTTAAAGATCTGGAAATCATAGATGCGGGGGCGGTGGGTATCTGGTGATTTCTTCCCGTTTTAGTGATTTTTGATATTCTTACACAGCTGGTGAGTGTGTCTAAAGTGACCACTTACCTAACCCACTTCCAGACTGTGTGTGCTTGCGTGTCTTTCTGAGAGTGAAGCAGACAAACTTACATGTACATTTTGAGGAAAAAGTCTTTCTCCACTTTCAGTATTGTGTGCAAGACATCACTCAAAGCAAGAACAGCGCAGCTGTAAGGGCGACGGTACTGAACATGAGCTGGAACTTTTTTGTTGTCGTTCGGTAACATTTTTCCTGCAAAATTACATTGTGAGTGTTGAACATTTATGTTCTCCATTGACAGAGTGACTCTTTCCTGCACAATGATTTACCTTTGCGGATCACCTGTGAGATTATATATAGATCTCGCTTCATATCTTTGTTTGTTAAGTCCTGCGCAAAACAAACACACAATTTGTTACAGCGCAAGCTTGGTAAGCAGAATAACAAGTAGATCGGGGTGCATCTTAGCTTACCATAAATAGAGTTGTTAACTTGTCCAATTTTTCGGAAAATTTGGGCACGCCATTTTTGTTGAGTCTCACCATGAACTTTTCACTGAAAGAAAGAGAGGACGCCGGGTTTATATATATACATACACATACACATGTGTATATATATATATATATATATATATATATATATATATATATATATATATATATATATTCAGATTCAGATTCAGATTCAGATCTACTTTATTGTCATTCTAGTACACGTGTATACAGAACGAAATGTCGATACATCTGACCCGCACAGTTTCCTTGAATGTACAGATATAAGTAAAAGTTGTATTGTATTATGGCTACGTATAGTATTTTACCATAGTGCCGATAGTGCAAGAGGAGTAGCTAACCAGATGTGCAAAATGGGCAGTCAGGTTAACAAGTCAGGTAAACAGTAACATTAACACTGTAACAATAACGCTGTAAGTACAATAGTGCAGAGAGCAAATGTGCAAGGAGTGGCAAGCTATAAAGAACTGCCAGTAGTGCAAAAAGTCAGATTAGCAGCCGTTTAGATTTAGGTTAACTATATGTTAGATTGACCATTTAACAGTCTAATGGCCAGGGGGACTAGACTACTGCGGAACCTGGTGGTCCTGCACCGCACACTGCAGTACCTCTTCCCAGAGGCTAGCAGAGTGAACAGTCCATGATGGGGGTGAGAGGGGTCCCCGATAATGTTCTTAGCATGGGATAGGCAGCGCTTCTGGCCAATGTCCTGAATGGAGGGAAGTGCCTCTGCTGTCCTCGTTACCCTCCTCACACTACTATATATATATATATATATATATATATATATATATATATATATAAATATATATATGTGACAAGAGCAAAGGACATACCGTAAATTCCGGACTATAAGCCGCTACTTTTTCCCCAAACTTTCAACCCTGCGACTTATTCAGTGATGCGGCCAATTTATGTAATTTTTCTAACGGCCGCCAGCAGCGCTCGAGTACAAAAGGTAAAATATAGACCGGTGGAATATATCCGCCGGGGAAAAATGCAACTTCTTAGCTTGTGCACAAATTAAATTAGCGTAGACATATCCTCATCATGCAAATTGCAAAAAGAAAGGCACATAACGCAACTTTCAACCTAAACGCGATCTAGCAGTCCGGTACCTTGCGAGCGTGTTGCTAGCGTGTTTTTGAATAAGGGAGCGTGTTGCTAGCGTGTTTTTGAATAAGGGAGCGTGGGGCGACATAAATGTGACAAAGTCTCTTTCCCATTCTGAAGGAAGCGCGACTTTGATGACGTCAGTTATAAGGAGGAAAATGAGAACGGTTTACCGTGGTTTCAACATGTACGGTATATTTCTTTTAACATTCCCGTTTACTGTGTCGCGAGCGTTTTGCTACCATTCACAGGCACGGTTTGGGATGAAAGCTATAATATTATTATTAAAGCTTTGAAAACTCTCTTGGTGTACCGTCTTTCTTTGTAAATATGTGTAACCATGTATAATATGTATTTGCAACTGTATATTTTTATAATGTATTTGTTTTAGAAACTTATTCTGATATGTTTTGCACGAGCAAATGAGAAAGAAGGGGCGGGGCAAACACGGGCTGACGGGAATTGGAGTAAAGGTGAGACGTGTCTGTGGACGCGGCCGACAATAGTGGATATATATTTTTCCCACCCTTACCTTTGGAAATATACACTTTTTTTCCTTGGATTACTTTCGACGGGCACCTGGACTCTGCAGGTCTGCATCAAATCTTAAGTACCGGTATCATTTTCCATTTATTTTGCCGGCTGTGATTTTTGGACTGTATGGGTTAATTTTGTGTTTGTGTAGCATTTTTTCAAAATGGGCGCGTGCGGCTAATATACAGGTGCGGCTTGTGTATGTACAAAATCGGTTTTCCTCCCGAAATGTGGTGGGTGTGTTTTGTAATCAGGTGCGCGCTATAGTCCGGAATTTACGGTAGTTTGTTTTTCAACCAAAAATTGTGAAAGAAAGGGATCTATTAACCATTAAAAAAAGCTAAAAGTGTATTTTTGTATTCCATATGTTACTTTATTTCATGTTGCACTGAAAGTTAAACATTTTTACTTTATATTTTGTTGAGTTGTGTAGTTTTACAGGGATTCTTGCTTGACTTTATTAGTAGAAACAACTTGGCAGTTTGAATTAAGTACTCTCAAAGGTAATTGTAGCGTTTCTGTAGTGCAGTGATTAGCACACGCGAAGGATTCCTGGTTCAAGACACACCAAAAAAACTGAGGAGCTGTTTGGGAGCAGAATTAGTCGGCTCTTCTCAGTGGGCCGAGCCATAAGAGCCCATTCTCGAAAAAGAGCCCATGACTAGTCTGATGCACCTGTCCACTTGGATGCGACCAGTATGGGGCAGTGACTTCTGTTTAAACGTTTTTCCACACGCAGTAACGCTTCTTATGACAACTAATAATTAGTAATATAGCTACCATCGGTGTCATTTTTACGTGCACTTTTTTTCTTTTTCTTTATTCATTACACGGTCTATTGAAAAAGACTGTCAGGAAACATGGCAATGGCAACAATTTCAAGCACTTTTAAGCACCTCACCCAAAATGTAAGCATTTTCCTGACCTTGAAAACACAACATTAAAATTCAAGCGTTTTCAAGGATTTCAAGCACCCTTACAAAACACTGCCTTTAGTAGTAATTTTGGTCATGCACGTGGTTTTAACAGGGGTCTGGAACCTTTATAGTCCAAAGAGGCATAAAATCAAAACTATTTAGATTTTTTTTTTTAAACAAAACTCAACAAAACCGCCAAACCCGCTCCCCAGAAAAACATACATTTTCAGCTCATTTTATTTACTATGTGATGTTTGAAGTTAAATAAGAATAATGATGCCAGAGACTGTGTCCCATATCAATATAAATATACAACCTAAACTGCGTCTCACAATGGCAGCTCAAACAGCTCTGAATTAAGCAAAATAATAAAAAAATTGCTCAAGTTCTATTTAATCTCTGAGCCATATGTACTTATGAAAAGAGCCATATACGGTTCGCGAGCCATAGGTTCCCAACTCCTGGTCTTTAACCAACCTGATGCTTTTCCCTTCCCTCAAATCATGGAGCCAGAAGAAGATGTCGCTGTCCTCTCCAGTGTTGTTTGAGTTGAAACTCTTCATGCTGAGCAGTAAGTGGTGTGGAACTGGACCACCAAACAAAGGGACACTACCAGGCCTTTGTTGAGGTTTTATCATCTGTGTGTTAAAGACGTTGACGCAAATAACTTGTGTATTACTTCAAATAAAATTTTGAGCTTAACAAAACGTGTGCATGTTAATGGTGGGGGGCAAAATTTAAAATGTCCTTAAAAAGTTTAAAATTAAGTATTCTCTTTAACGTTCCTGTAAAATTCCTCTAAAATCCCAGTCCAAGACGTATTCAAAGTAAATTAAACCATCTGGAGAATGTGGACTGTTTTGGTCTCTTTTAAAAGGAAACACTTTGAAATTTTGTCCCAAACTGAAAAAAAACACTGCAAGTATTACTTTAGTAATCTGAGTTGGAACACACATAAATAGAAGGTTTTTATTCTCTGATATTTTTTTTCCAATCAAATGCCTCCAAAAGAGAGTAGACTTGAGCGTTGGGGAGGCAGCGTCAAGAAGAAGGATGCCTCTCGTCTCAATAAACTGGCTAGGAAAGCGAGCTCTGTTGTGGGCAAAGAGCTGGACAGCCTAACAACAGTAGCTGAGAGACGAGCACTGAAAAAGCTGAGGTCAATTATGGACAATCCATCGCATCCACTACACAGCATTATCTCCAGACAGAAGAGCAGTTTCAGCGACAGACTGCTGTCACTGTCTTGTAATACGGACAGACTAAAGAGATCTTTTCTTCCTCATGCCATGAGGCTCTTTAACTCCACCCGGCAGAGTAAAGGCCCACATTAAACCACACCACCTACATTGGATATTACCGAATCTTACTGCAATATGTATTCTGTGTAGCACTATTTAGTTACTCTATATAACACGCTACAGTGGGCATTTGCACGTCACACTGGGTATTTGTATATTGCATTCTTTTGGCTTTATTATTGTACTGTTCTCAGCTCAGGGATGCTGCTGGAAATGTGAATTTCCCTTCGGGGATGAATAAAGTATCTATCTATCTAAAGCCTTACCTAGTATCTTGTTAAATTTGATGACAATCTGAACAACTAAACCTAGTATTTTACTCATTTTTCTAATGGTAGGTCTAGGCGTTTCCAAAAGTGGACATTTGAACACGAGCAGTTCACAGCCCTTAAAACGTTACACTCCTGTATTTTACTTTGGCCAATTTTGAGACATTGTAAAATAGTTGTAAGTGTTTGACTTCAGTTTCTAGAAGTCTATCCATGATCGTGCACACTAGCGCGTAATGATGGTACTTAAAAATGAATGGTTGGCTTTGCGCACATTTACTTTCTGCTATGATTTGAATTTCCTCCGTGAACAGAATGGGGTTCTTTTTCAGCCTGGGAGTGTAATACCGAAACCAGCCGACTAAGGAGGAGGAATTCCAATGAATAAAACAGGAGCGAGCCTTCATTTCTTTGGAAATAAATGTAGGTTTATGTTGATAAGTTAACAGAAAACACATAATTCAAAGGAAAATTATATAAAGATATACTGTAGATGAAAACGTGTTTACCTACAGTGGCTTGTGAAACTATTTGCCCCCTTGCACTTTGTGACCTTTTGCCACATTTCAGACTTCAAACATAAAGATATAAAACTGTAATTTCTTATGAATCAACAATAAGCGGGACACAATCATGAAGTGGAACACACTTTATTGGATACTTTAAACTTTTTTAACAAATAAAAAACTAAAAAGTGGTTGTGAAAATTATTCAGCCCCAATAAGTTAATACTTTGTAGCACCACCTTTTGCTGCGATTACGCTGCAAGTCGCTTGGGGTATGTCTCATCGAGAAACTGATATTTTTGCCCATTCCTCCTTGTAAAATAGCTAGCTCTCAGTGAGGTTGCATGAAAAACGTTAGTGAACAGCAGTTTTCAGTTCTTTCTACAGATTCTCAATTGGATTGAGGTCTGGACTTTGACTTGGCCATTCTAACACCTTGATATGTTTTTTGGTGAACCATTCGAATGTAGCTTTTGCTTTATGTTTTGGATCATTGTCTTGTTGGAAGACTCAGTCTCAGGTCTTTTGCGGACTCCATCAGGCTTTATTCCAGAATGGTCCTGTATTTGACTCCATCCATCTTCCCATCAATTTTAACCATCTTCCCTGTCCCTGCTGAAGAAAAGCAGGTCCAAGCCATGATGCTGCCATCACCATGTTTGACTGTGGGGATGGTGTGTTGAGAGTGATGAGCTGTGCTGCTCTTACACCAAACATAGCGTCTTGTATTGTTGCCAAAAAGTTCGATTTTGGTCTCATCTGACCTTCTTCCACATGTTTGGTGTGTTCCCAGGTGGTTTGTGACAAACTTTAAACGACACTTTTTATGGATATCTTTAAGAAATGGCTTCCTGCCTGCCACTCTTCCATAAAGGCCAGATTTGTGCAGTATACGACTGATTGTTGTCCTATGGACAGATTCTCCCACTTCAGCTGTAGACCTCTGCAGTTCATCCAGAGTGATCATGGGCCTCTTGGCTGCATCTCTGATCAGTCTTCTCCTTGTATGAGCTGAAGGTTTAGGGGGACGGCACGATCTTGGTAGATTTGCAATTTTCTGATACTCCTTCCATTTCAATATCATTGCTTGCACAGTGCTCATTGGGATGTTTAAAGCTTGGGAAATCTTTTCCTATCCAAATTCAGCTTTAAACTTCTCCAAAACAGTATCTCGGACATCTTCACGATGCTCTCTGCGCTTTAAACAGACATCTGAGACTATCAAAGTGCAGGTGCATTTGTTCAGAGACTTGATTACACACAGGTGGAATCCATTTATCATCGTTAGTCATTTAGATCAACATTGAATCATTCAGAGATGCTCACTGAACTTCTCGATAGAGTTCGCTGCACTGAAAGTAAAGGGGCTGAATAATTTTGCACACCCACTTTTTATTTGTTAAAAATGTTCAAAATATCCAATAAGGCAGGGGTGGCCAACCATTCAGCGACTAAGAGCCAATTTTTCGTCTGTGTTACTACAAAGAGCCACATCATAGTTGTTAACGGGGGCGAGTTGATTATTTTTTTTCTTTGTTACTAAAAAGCCACATTATACACATAAACATCTTTTAATCATGTACGCACGCATACACAAATCTCTACTCGACTAGATCTGATGAAAATAACCACACCAACATGATAATATCAATCATTTTCAACAGTTAACATTGTGAGCACTGTTCCAGATCCATTATCGACTTGAGGTCTGAGAGCTTGGGATAGTCCTTGTCCTTCTCTTCCATGAAGTTTCACTGGATCCAAAAGCTCAAAGAAGCGAGATAGTACCTGGCTTTTTGACAGCCACCTCACAGTGCAGTGCAGCGGCAGGTCACCTGGAAGTCCTTGGTCCAGTTCAGCGATGATATTCCTGAATATCCTCCGGTTAAGCGCATGTCACAGCATATCCCATGTTGTAACAATGACAATAAAGGCATATTCTATTCTATTCTATGTGTGCAGATGAAGTTGACGATTTCCATCACAGGTTTCATGACGTTGTCAAATTTGAGTGATTTAGACACGAGATGCTCCCTGTGGATGATGCAGTGGAAATCCCAAAAGTCTGAGATGTTTGATCAGCTTTGTACAGTCCCACAAGCCTGTTCATTGATCCGATGATGGCTGGCGCTCCATCCGTAGCTCTTGCAGTTAGTTTGTTTGCAGGTCAGTGTGCAACTGTTATTCAACAGCTGCATTAATATCGGATATTCTTCGTTCCATACTGTGGCGAGACAGTTGAACATCTGATTTGCTCTGTTTTAGTTTGTTGTCTACACGAGCCAAGATTTCAAAGGCGTCAATGACGCATTTTTAATGAATTCTCTTTCGTTGTATAGCTTTTTAGCCCGTGCTATGTTCCAAGCTAACTGATAAGAAGCAAGCGTTACGGTCTCAGAGTGTTTCATATTTTTTTTGAAAGAAATGCAACTGTTTTTCTGCTTTGCTTTTCGTAGTCAACAACTTTTTCTTACTAAGTTCAGTCCCTTTTGGAAATTCCTGTTCGATGTTAGGGTGGAGTGCGCTGAATTGACGCTGAAGATTTGAAGCTTTGAAATGTGCTAATGCCGCGTTACGTATAAGGCAGATAGGCTTGCCATTACGTTCAATAAAATAATATAAACTCTCCTATTCTGGCAAAAACGTCCTGTGTTCTTCTTCATATTTTAGTTTGGCTGTGCCTTTTTACCTGCCATTTCAAGAGGTAATTTCACATAAATTGACTACAATACATTTTGTCAAACAAATATTTTCTCGTCGCTCGTTTTACGTCACTAAAACAGACATTCATTGTCGGAGTGCCATCTAGCTGTAGGGAAGGCAAATTACAGTGCCGGCTAAACATTCTTGATGCATGTCATGTTACAGCTTCGAAAGAGCCGCATTAAACCAGTTTATAACAGCTCCTAAAGAGCCGCATGAAACTAGTTCAAGAGCCGCATGCGGCTCGAGAGCCGCGGGTTGGCCACCCCTGCAATAAGGTGTGTTCCACTTCATGATTGTGTCTCACTTATTGTTGAATCTTCACAAGCAATTACACACAAAGCAGTTTTATATCTTTATGTTTGAAGTCTGAAATGTAGCAAAAGGTCACAAAGTTCAAAGGGGCGAAATAGTTTCGCAAGCCACTGTATGTAAAGCATCAGTAATTTGAAATAAAAATTGCATTTGCCATGCCAACAAATTGTTATGTTTATACTAAACTCTTCGAACTCTTATGAAGCAGCTTTACAAACATTGGAAATAGGCTACTTAAAACATCAAGATCCTCCCAAGCAAAGCACTGGTCTCTGATGACAATGTCATTGTATATAGCATAGATGGAACTAGACTATTTTTGAGGGTGCTCAAGCATCCCCAAATGAAAAATTAAACCCAAGAGCTCCCCATTTCTTGAACTCTTTTTACCTTATTAAAGGACAGGATAGGATTAAATGATGAAAAACGCAAGATATTTTTTTGGGGGAGTAAAACAAAAAAAAAATGTGGACAACGCAGCCTCGGAAATACTCCACTACCTTGAATTGGTTTTGTCCATTTGATTCAGAGCACCGCTCATCTCCTCCCCACCTCCCACTCCTGTTTCTCCTGGCTACCATAGTACTTTTTTTTCTAAAACAGGTCCTTGTAGGTTATCACAGGCTAAGAAACATAAAAAAAGCTTACAATCAACCAAGAGTTGTGTCAATCAAAAGGTCAGAGGCTAACAGAAGTATTGAAAATAATCTGATGAGTCTGTTTGTTTTCCAAGGGGAGTATTGGAGCCAACAAGACGAATACAACGAAGATCGTCAAACGATGAAGGAATGCTTTGTAGTGGATTTTATTTTTATTTTTTCACCAGTTAGCATTATCGTGTGTTTCGGAGTTAATATTTAAATGTAACCACAATATATTTGCAAGGAATCGTGTCATGAGTAGTCAAGTCAAGTCAAATTTATTTATATAGCCCTTAATCACAAAAATGTCTCAATGGACTGCACAGGATTACAATTACAAAATGACACAATTACCTGATCTTAAACCAGCATGCGGGCAAGGAACAACTTAAAAACCTCAGTGTGAGGAGAATAAAGAAACCTTGAGAAAGGATCTCACATGTGGTAATCCCCATTCCAGGATTGACCAGGGTGAATTACAATTAGCATTACTGTACACATAATAGTAAACATTAGGTAAGATGTTGAAAATGTCCGGAAAGTGCGTGACATCAACAACGCCCCCAGCCTGCAAACCAGTCCAGAAAGTCTATGACGGCCACGACGCTGCCTCCCATCTCTGCCAGCTGGTAAATGCAGGGGTTGACATGCTGCAGGTCAGACGCCGGTCCGCTGACCTATCCCAAATCATCTTTCTCCTTCGTATCAGCCAGAAAGGCGTCGGAAAAAGACAGGACAAAACAGAATATGAGGTGGGCATCAATCATATGCTTTAAATAGAAGTGTGTCTTAAGCCTCGATTTAAAAACTTCCGTTGAGGTTGCAGATCTTATCTCCAGAGGCAGGGCGTTCCATAACACCGGGGCCCGGATGGAGAACGCTCTCGAGCCTGCAGACTTCTTGGCTCTCTGAGTCACAAGTAGACCGGCATTTTCCGAGCGCAGACTCCGTGCAGGAACATAGGGGGAAATCAAATCGGAGAGATAAGAGGGTGCAAGCCCATGCAAACATTTATATGTTAATAAGAGAACCTTAAAGTCACATCTTAAGTGGACTGGGAGCCAGTGCAAGTTGGCCAATACAGGAGTAATATGCTCAAACTTTTTGGTCTTAGTCAAAAGTCTAGCTGCCGCATTCTGAACCAGCTGCAAACTTTTAATGCTAGACATCGGGAGACCAGAAAGCAATACATTACAGTAATCAAGCCGAGAAGTAATAAACGCATGAATTAAAATCTCTGCATCTGATTGGGACAGCATCGAACGAATCTTCGCAATATTACGGAGGTGGTAGAAAGCTATTCTAGTAATATTTTTCACGTGTAACTGAAACGACAGATTAGGATCAAATATAACACCTAGATTTTTGACTGAGTCACTATGGGTGATATTACATTTGTCCAGGTTCAGGGTAGTGTTTGAAAACAACTGAAGACAGTGAGCTGGACCAATAATCAACATTTCAGTTTTTTCTGGGTTAAGGCGTAAAAAATTAAGTGACATCCATCTTTGAATCTCAGTAAGGCAAGCCTCCAGATTTCTACAACTTAAATGTCCAGTTTTTTTCCAGTGGCACATACAGTTGAGTGTCATCTGCATAGCAATGGAAACTAATATTATACTTGCGGATAATGTCACCAAGCGGGATCATATAAATACTAAAAAGAAGGGGGCCAAGTACAGAGCCTTGAGGAACACCACAGGGGACATTAGATTGTTTAGAGGTCAGATTGCCATAGTTACCACATTGCATCCTGTCTGACAGGTAGGACCTAAACCACGAGAGTACAGTTCCTGAGATACCAATGCGTTCTAGACGAACCAATAATATGTTGTGGTCGACCGTATCAAAAGCAGCGCTGAGATCCAGCAGCAGTAACATTGATGAGGCACCGGAATCTATTGTTAAAAGGAGATCAGTGGTTACTTTAGCCAGGGCTGTCTCAGTAGAGTGATTTGCCCTAAATGCTGACTGGACAGTTTCAAAAAGGTTATTTTCTGACATGAAGTCATTTAGCTGCTGTGCAACGACCTTTTTAAGTCATTTCGCAAAAAATGGCAGATTTGACACTGGCCTATAATTACCTAGGATTTCTGGGTCAAGGTTAGGTCGCTTAAGCGTGGGTTTAATGACGGCAGACTTGAAGGCTACAGGAACAATCCTCGAGGATAGCGATATAGTAATGATATTTAAAACTGATGGTCCTAAGATCCCAAACAGATCCTTCACCAGAGAAGCTGGAAACGGATCAAGCAGGCACGTAGTTTGTTTGGCCCTACTGACCATCTGTGTTAGATTATCAAGGGACAAATCATTGAAACTGGAGAATGTTTCTGTGAACAACCGCCGACACGGTTCATACCTAACACCTCCACATCTTTGATATAGGAGGAGGAAACAGAGCGTTCTTTTAAAATTTTAAAATTAGTTGAATCTTTTTATTAAAAAATTCCATAATGTCGTTAGCAGAATAAGTGCAACCATTTGGGTTAAGTTGTTGTCTGGTAAGTATCGCCACTGTGTCAAACAAAAATTTCGGATTATTCTTATGTTTAACAATAATCTTAGAGAAAAACGAAGCTTTAGCTGAGGCAAGAGCTACTTTATATTTCAGCAAACTGTCACACCAGGCCAGTCGAAAAACCTCCAGCTTAGTAGTGCGCCATTTTCGTTCAATTTTTCTGCAACTTTTTTGAGTAACCTAGTTTCTTCAGTAAACCAAGGTGTATTCTTCTTGGGTCGGAATTTATACTTTAGGGGCGCCACAGAATCAAGAACATTAACCAAAGCAGTATTGAAGTTGTTTGTAAGTGAGTCAACAGACCCAGTGTACGAAGGGAAGGCTGCAGTTACCGTAGGTAATAATTCTTTTAAGGCTAACACCGTTTTAGGGCGGATATTGCGACTGCTAAAGCCTAAATTTTCCTTATCACAGTAAACATTTAACAGCACCTCACATTTAACAAGATAGTGATCAGAGATGGCATTAGGATACGGTAACACTGTAACATTTGAGGCTACTACGCCACGGGTCAGGACGAGATCCAGAGTGTTCCCATCTTTATGAGTGGGCACATCGACTATTTGATTGAAACCAAATGTATCAATCAGTGACTTAAATGCAATTGCAAGTGAATTTGAGTTTATGTGAACATTAAAATCACCAATAATTACAACATTGTCCGCATAAGTTACTAAGTCTGTTAACAGTTCTGAAAATTCTTCCAAAAAATTTGAGTATGGTCCAGGTGGGCGATACACAACAACTACATAAATTGGTGTTGACATTAAGGACCTCATAACAAGTGCTTCAAACGTTTTGAAACTAGTAGGGGTATTAGGAGTAAATTTCAACTTATCTTCCGATATAAGAGCAACACCTCCACCTTTTTTGCATGGTTGTGCCAAGTGCGAACTCACAAAGTTAGGGGGAGAAGCCTCATTTAACACTACAAACTCATTGGGTTTTAACCAGGTCTCACAAAGGCCAATAAGGTTAAGATTGTGTTCATTAATAAGGTCATTGACAAGTAAGGAGGCTAGTGATCTAATATTCAGAAGGCCAAGCTTCAGCACTGTGGACTGAGCTGAAACCTTTCACGAGTTTTGAACCTTAATGGCAACCTTAGTGGTAACCTCCACAGGATTATAATAATAATAATAATAATTTCCTTTGTATTGTCATTCTTTGTAACAATGTACACAGAACGAAATGTCGATACACCTAACCCGTTGTAGCAAGCCGATGCAGCCGCAGCCAACAGAGGGCGCCGCCATTTTACCAATGTTATAAGTCTTAGGTATGACTCGGCCGAGGCGCGAACCAGCGACCTCCCAGTCTCAAAGCGGGCGCCCTACCATCTAGGCTACTGAGCTGGTACTGCCGGTCCCAGGTCTTGTGCCTTGCATGACGGCAGATGCGGCCCGAATTCCATACCACAGGAATATTGTTGAGAGGTGGAGTAGCAGGTTGACTATTAGTAGAAAATAATGTTATTTCTTCTCTATCCTCACCTAACAAGGGAGAAACAGAGGTAAGAAGCACAGAAGATGCTATAGAAAAGTATAAATCAGGGTGTATGGTGCAGTCAGTAGAACGCTCTAAACTACAAAAACTATGTGAATTGCATGAATCTAGCATAGCGCTAGTCAGCCCTAGCGTTACAGACTCCACACCCATGGTTACAGGTTCACTAATCACCTGTGACCTGGCCTGCCCTAGTGTACCCTGTCAAGGAAGGCTTAAACAGTAATATATATTTTTAGAAAGAGTGAGAGCACCTTCCCAGTTAGGGTGAAGGCCATCTCTCCTCAGCGGGTCAGGTCGGCCCCAGAAAGCAGGCCAGTTATCCACAAACCTAAATCCCTTCTGATTGCAAAAACTTGCCAGCCACCGGTTTAGCAAGACTAGTTTGCTAAACCTCTCATCATTGCCTCTCGCAGGGAAGGGGACAGAGACAATTACTCGATGCCGACTCATCTTTCTGGCGAGATTACAGGTCCTAGCAATATTTTTCTTTGTAATGTCAGATTGTCTCATTCTAGTATCATTAGAGCCGACGTGAATGACTATATTGGTGTAGCTAGCCCTGTCCTGGTGTCTAGGTTTGCTCGTCAGCTCCCTCAAATTAGCCTCAATGTCGGGTGCTCTGGCCCCAGAAATACACATAACCGTGGCTGGGGTGCTAAGTTTTATGTTACAGGTGATGGAGTCACCTATAACTAGGGTGCAGGAGCCAGTAGACCGGGGTGGAGTGGGACTAGCTAGGGGGCTGAACTTGTTATGCGTCTGAAATGGCTCACCGCGATTAGCATGCCGTTTAAGGCTAGTGCTAACCAGACTAGCAGGTTCGCTACAACCCACGCTAGCAGTGGTGTCCGAGGCACCTAACATTTTCCGTTTAAACTGCTCTAGCTCACGGACACGTCCCTCTAGAAGGGCTACTTGCCTACGGACACGGGAGCAACCTTTACAGCAACCCATACTCACTTGTAAGCGTCGGATGCCAAAGAGCGTCTTAGCAGCCGTGGGAGGGGATGCCCTTCAACAACGATCTGCAGCAGCTTCCGACTGTAAAACAATTGTGCACGGCACTTACCTTGCGCCAATCGTCCGAGATACTTACCCGAAACTTTTCAACTGTTCAAGATAAAAAGTCTCAATCCAGAATTCTGCTATAGTAGGAATCTGAAACAATCTTGTAGACGCGACGACGTGAGCAACACAAAATTCCCGAGTAGAAGTCCCCTTCACTTTTGGATGAGTTACGTCAGCTGTTGAGTTTTCAAATATCTTGTTTCAGACTGATTGTGATGTTTCTGTGATGCATATATTTTGAAAATCTTTCCAATGATATGGCATAACATATTTCAGTGACTGGTGACATTGTAGACACGACATTGTTTACCAACGTCACACGACCTAACGTTGGTAAACGTCAAGGGGTTAAGTATGTGTTAACAATGTCCAACTGAGTTCAAAGAGCCTTTATTTATTTTTTGTTCCACTGTGGTCATCTGCTTTTATCCTTCTTTTACCCTCGGTATTCCGTCCACAGAAAGCGCGTCTAATAATTTCACATACTTGCGCGTGCGACACAAATATTTCAGATTCAGATTCAGATTCAGATCTACTTTATTGTCATTCTAGTACACGTGTATACAGAATGAAATGTCGATACATCTGACCCGCACAGTTTCCTTGAATGTACAGATATAAATAAAATGTTGTATTGAGTTGGAGTATTGAGTACTAATAATATACTAAATAATTATGGCTATGTATAGTATTTTACAGTAGCGCAAATAAAGCAAGAGGAGCAGCGAACCAGATGTGCAAAATGGGCAGTCAGGTAAACAAGTCAGGTAAACAGTAACAATAACACTGTAACAATAACGCTGTAAGTACAATAGTGCAGAGAAACAGATGTGCAAGGAGTGGCTAGCTATGAAGAACTGCCAGTAGTGCAAAAAGTCAAACAAAACCAACAGATGTACAGATTAGCAGCAGTTTAGATTTACTATGTGTTTGATTGACCATTTAACAGTCTAATGGCCAGGGGGACAAGACTATTGTGGAACCTGGTGGTCCTGCACCGCACACTGCAGTACCTCTTCCCAGAGGCTAGCAGAGTGAACAGTCCATGATGGGGGTGAGAGGGGTCCTTGATAATGTTCTTAGCTTCGGATAGGCAGCGCTTCTGGCCAATGTCCTGAATGGAGGGGAGAGAAGTCCCGAAGATTTTCTCTGCTGTCCTCGTCACCCTCCTCACACTACCCCAGTCGGAAGCGCTGCAGCCTCCACACCACACAGAGATACAGCTGGTCAGGATACTCTCTATGGTGCCCCTGTAGAATGTGATGAGGGAGGGTGGGGGCAGGTGGGCTCTCCTCATCCTCCGCAGGAAGTACAGGCGCTGCTGTGCCCTCTTAACCAGTGATACAGTGTTCACGGACCAGGTGAGTTTGTTTGTGATGTGCACCCCTAGGAACTTGATGCTGCTGACAACCTCCACAGCCTTGTTGTTGATGAAAAGTGGGGCATGGTTGGGCTGGTTTTTCCTGAAGTCGACAATGATCTCTTTAGTTTTGTCAACATTCAGGACCAGGCTGTTGTCCCTGCACCAGCCCACCAACTGCTCCACCTCCTCTCTGTAGGCCAGGTCGTTTTCGTCCCTGATGAGGCCCAACACTGTTGTGTCGTCCGCAAACTTCACGATGTGGTTTGTGGCGGACCTAGGGACGCAGTCGTGTGTCATCAGGGTGAACAGCAAGGGGCTCAGGACACAGCCTTGGGGGGAGCCCGTGCTGAGGGTGATGACATCGGAGATGTTCTGACCAATCCGCACTGACTGGGGTCTGTCAGTGAGGAAGTCCAGCAGCCAGTTCCACAGGGGGGTGTTGAAACCCAGGAGTCTCATTTTGTCTACCAGGTGTTGTGGGATGATGGTGTTGAATGCTGAACTGAAGTCCAGGAACAGCATCCGCACATGGGTGTTCTTCTCCTCTAGGTGTGTCAGGCTCAGGTGAAGCGCAGAGGAGATGGCATCCCCGGTGGAGCGGTTTGTTTGGTAGGCAAACTGAAAGGGGTCGAGTGAGGAGGGGAGACTGGAGGTGATGTGCTCTTTAACCAGTCTCTCAAAGCACTTCATTATGATGGGAGTCAGTGCAACGGGCCGGTAATTGTGAATGATAAGATCTGGCACTAGGATGATGGTGGCAATCTTGAAGCATGATGGTACTGTGGCTTGGTCTAGCGAGGTGTTGAAAATGTCTGTTACTACACAAGCCAGCTGATCGGCGCACTCCCTAAGGACCCGCCCTGGAATGTTGTCCGGGCCTGGAGCCTTCCGTGTGTTGACCCTTCTCAGGGTCTTCCTCACTTCAGTTGAGTCCAGGAGGAGTGCTCTTTCGTCCTGATTTGGAACCGCTTTCGCTGCAGGGGTGCCATTTTGTGCCTCGAACCTCCCAAAGAAGTTGTTGAGGTCATTCAGAAAGTCCATGCTAGTGTCCTGCACTGGGGCGGTGGTTGGCTTGTATCTGGTGATGGCCTGAATGCCTTTCCACATATCCCTGGTGTTGGTTGTGCTGAGGTCCTGGATTTTTTGACTGTGCGATCGCTTTGCTAGTCTGATAGCACGGTTCAGGTTAGCCCTCGCTGATCTCAGCGCCTTCTCGTCACCAGATTTAAAGGCAAGGTTCCGTACCTTTAGCAGTTTGCGTATCTCAGCAGTCATCCAGGGCTTCTGATTGGCACGGGTGCAGATGGTTTTGGTATTGCTGACGTCTTCTGCGCATTTACTGATGTAGGCTGACACAGACATGGCGTACTCATCTATATTTATTTTGTTGTTGTAAGTGGCAGCCGATTTAAACATGTCCCAATCTGTGCATTCAAAGCAGTCCTGTAGTGCCTCCATTGCCCCCTCAGTCCACACCCTCACCTGCTTCACTGTAGGTTTTTCTCTGGTCAGCAGGGGCTTGTATACAGGAATTACCATAACAGAAAGGTGATCTGATGAGCCAAGGTGGGGGCGGGGGGCTGCACTGTATGCTCCTCTGATATTTGTGTAGGCCAAGTCTAATGTAAGAAACTGTTGGGAGCAGATGCAGCCGCAGCCGTACTGACAGACTGCACTGATGAAGATTGCGTTTGCAAGTATAATATTTTGAAGTCAGGGACACAACCTTTAAAGGTGGGGTGCGTAGTTTGAGGTGTTCTTAAAAAGTTGAGAGTTAAATATTTTCCCATTAAGTATGTGCCATCAATTCCATATTGAGTTCAAAGAGCCCTTATACTTTATTTTTCACTGCACCTATCTGCTTTTATCCTACTTTTATCAGGCCTGTTTGAGGGGGAACAAACCCCCAAAAAGTAGAAAAAAGAAGAGTTTATTTGAGCGTGTCTAAGAAATGCACACACATTATGTGTTACTCTGCTGGCCCAAAGTCATGATTGCAGCATTAACTTTTAAATGCCGCACTCCACCATTAACATCTGTGTTGCAGAACTGACAAACCTGTGAGTCATTTTGGATGTTGTTTCTGCTCCTAAGATGCTGAGAAAAATAATGTGTTTAACAAATCGAGAAGAAAGAAGTTGAACAAATGAATATACAATTTCAATGTGGTGGAAAGTAGTAAACTCACCATCTTGTAAAGTTCAGAGACGCTGACCTTATCTTCATCTACCATCTCAAACTCTTTTCTTGGCACTAAGTCCAAACCCAAATGCCTGGTCATACACAATAGGGTAATAACTTGAGGGTGAGTGAGTGAGTGAGTGAGTGAGTGAGTGAGTGAGTGAGTGAGTGAGTGAGTGAGTGAGTGAGTGAGTTTTCTTACTGGTTTCCCCAGTCCAGTCTGGTAGTCACGTGTCTTTTGATATCTTGTTTGCGTTGTTGGGTAAGCTCCTCCACCAGTAGTTGCCTCCTCAGTTCCATTAGCTCTGACATCAACTGAGCCACTTGGAAGAACAGATCCATATTGTGCCTCTGAAGTGACCATCAAACCATCTCATATTTCAATTTGTTTTTTTACTTTGGA
This sequence comes from Urocampus carinirostris, assembly GCF_059441175.1. Lineage (NCBI taxonomy): Eukaryota > Metazoa > Chordata > Actinopteri > Syngnathiformes > Syngnathidae > Urocampus > Urocampus carinirostris. The sequence continues at coordinate 913,659 of NC_142354.1, read as the reverse complement.
GACTTTGTCAACATGAAGTAAGGTTTCTGTCAAAGAAATATAGTTTAACACCAGTTTTACTGTTGAAAGGGATGTGAAAGTCAAGTTGGCCGCCCTAACCAATATAGAAATCTTGGCGCTACTTTTGAAATATAGGCCACCCCACAAACAACAGTGTCATAATGTGCTTGCTTTCATCACTAGAAAACAATTAAGTGTACAGATGTTTTTTTTTCGTTAATTGTAATTAGGGCCGCAATATTTATCCATACATCCATTATCTGCACCGTTTAGCCTCAGTAAGGTTGCGGGGGTGCTGCACCCCATCTCAGTTATCTTCGGGTAGTGGGCAGGGGACACCCTGAACTGGTTGCAAGCCAGTCGCCGGGCCCCAAAAATGAATCGATAAACTTTTTTAGAAGCGTTGACAACAAATTTCATCATCGATTTGTCGTGTCGTGTGATTTATGCTTCATTCAGTATATTAATTCAATGTAAATAAGAGAATGCATTGAATTTCCTCTTGATCCGGTGACAAATTTGTCGTAGCATTTTGGTAAGACAGAGGGGACTTTGATGCACGAGATTCTCTTATTCCAAATGCAAATTATTTTCATATTCAAATTGCATATTTACAAATTGCATTTACTTTCCAGTTAGCAACCCAAAATGCTGGGCCATATTGTACCAAAAAAAAAAACAACCAAAAAAAAAACTGCAACCCTTCGGCACATCGTAGTATCGATTAGATTTCAATAATCGTGCAGCCCTAGGCCAGACCCTGGCACAAATTGTGCACAAACAAAACTAGGACAATTCAAATGGGTTTTGGGGCTCAGATATCCACATCTACAGTATATACAGCTGCCTCAAGTTAATGTTTGCTTCCTTATTTAGATCATAATTTGGTTGCGACAGTGTACTCTTCATCACTTGCTCTAATGTTGTTTACCACAAAATTAATCATGCCTTATCAACATTTGGTACCAAAATTAGGCAGTTGCATTTTAGGGTACATAATTGTATTTTCATTAATTGAAAATTCTGTTCAGCCCACACAAACCCGTTTAAAAAGTCGTCTGTTTTGTCTTGTAATGTTTTATATGTAATTTAATTCCTTGTTTGGTTAAATCATATATTTTCAGTCCCATCTACAGTGCATTGAAGTCACTGAAGCTTTGTTTAAAATAATTTTAAACAGCAAAATTGATGTTTTCAGTACAGCACGCAGTTTTCTGCCGTCGCTGAGTGACTGTATATCTACAGTACTTTGAGGTTGCACTGCCAGTATGTTTTACCCACTTGTGCTGCAACAAAAAATGGAAAAAGATAGAAAAGGAAAAAAAGCACGACTAAATAATAAAAAGAGTAAAAAGCAAGAAAAAAGAAGTAAAAAGCTAGAAAAATATAAACAAAATGAGAAAAAATACAGAAAAAATCAAATGAAAAGTAGTAAAAAAACATGGAAAAGAAGAAAATGTTTTTTGGGGGTCTCTTTGATAGGTCTTGTGTTGCATTCAAATAATTTCCAAATATATAGTAAATCTTGTTGCCAACATTGTATTTCCACTAAAAAGAGTGGTTAGATACAATTAGTTCTGAATAGTTCAACCAACTAAATAAATCCCCCAAATTGTTAGTATTATGTAAAAAAACATATTTTTCAAACCAGAAATCTCATAAAAGTGTGTGTACAACATATCCAATATTACATTAGTCAAATAATCAAAATGTAAAACATAATTAAGCATTGCCAAAAACTCATAAAAATATAACTTGATTTGATCTCGGGTTTGGACATGTTTGCTTATGAGTTGGTTGTCACGCTTGGGATTGATGTTACTCACCGTTATTATTCAGAGACTTTGTGTGATTGCTGAGACCCGAAGAAAATTACAGAGAACATTGCAATGACCAAACAGAGTACAACATTGACTAAGACATTGTTTTTTCGAGACTCAGAATAAAAATATGGATTAGCATAATTCACTTTCCCCTAAAATTAAAATGGTCTCACTCACCACGTAGAGTTGTTTCCAGAGCAATGCCCATTCTCTAAGGGTAATCGTCACCTCAGTAATCACTGTGTCTTCTACAGGTACAACTGTCTCACCAGGCCTAAGAAAACACATGTATTCATACATACTGTAGAAGAGAGCTATCATTATAGATTTTCTGTTTAAAGAAAGGTTGCATTTATTTTAGGCTTCCTTCTGGTGTCTCAAAACACTCAATATGTGTGATGCGCACAGTTATCATGTATTAATTGTTAGGTCCATCACCTTACATCTCTGAAAAACACACAATAAGTAACTAGAGACATTATTTAGCTCATGAGGAGATGAAGTCAGTTCTAGGCCTGATTCCCACCTGCCTAATACTTCACCAACTCCGCTTGCTATTCGCAGAATTGTTTGGGAAAAGAAGTTTAGGGAAGGAACAAAGGGACACTCCATTTCTATACAAGGGAACATCAAACAAAAGAATGCAGCTTGGATTTGTTTGAATCCAATTTAAAGTTGCTTAGTATAAAAACGTTTAAATGAGTTAATGGTTCACAGTAGAGTGAAAAATAAAAGTTATTATAATTTAGCAGGATAATAGATTTTTTTGAAAAAAATAGTATTCATTTATTTTATTTGTTTCTGCTGGTATTATTCTGTTTTCTGTCTTTTATTTTTTGTTTATTTTTTTTGCCGTTTACTTCTTTTTTTAGCTTTACTATTTATTCTTTTTCCTCTCCTTTTGAACTTTTATGTTTTGTTTTTTTCTTGTTTCATAGCTTTCTCCTTTTTTCTTTTTTTTTTCAGACTTCTCTCACTACTACATCCAGATTTCTTTGCGTGGGCAGGAGGTGCCCGTGGGTGTGCTTTAATTTTTTGTTCTGAAAAGGCAGCAAAAAGCAGCAAATTGTTGAGGGAGTACATGATGTCGTTAATCAAACTTGTGTGACTGTTAGTCTTTGTTGTTTTGGATTCGAGCAAGGCAAAAAAAGGGCGTTTCTCTCTGATTGCTGTTTGGATTTATATTTGTGTATCTGTGACACCTACAAATATTTACGTTTATGGTCAGGGGTATTACCAAGGGGGGGTCAGTAGTAGCTAGTGCCCGCTCACGTACATGCTCTGCCCACCCAAAGAAAACCTGAGAGCAGCCTGAAAAAGGGGAAAAAGGACAAACAAAAGAAGAATAAAAACAAAATAAAAAGGAAAAGGAAAAGAGAGAAAAAACAAGAACAAAAATGAAGCATAAAATAGAAGTAAAATCTGTGGAAAAAAAGAAACAACAGAATTTAAGGAAAAAGAAGGAAAGAAGAGGAAAAAATTGAAAAAAAAATAAGACAAAGAGGAAAAAGAAAGAAAAAAAGAAAAATCTAGGAGGAAAAAGGATACAAAATAAGAAGAAAAATAAAATGTAAAAGGAAAAACAAAGAGAAAAAAAAGAAAAGGAAGCAAAAAATTATTAAAAGGCTAGAAAATAGGAAACAAAAAAGGAAGAAGAGATAAAAAGAAGAAGAAAGCGAGCAGAAGGAATGATAAAAAGAGGAAAAATCAAATAACCACTTCTGGCTGCAGCTGCATCGACTCGCTACAACGGGTCAGGTGTATCGACATTTCGTTCTGTGTACATTGTTACAAAAAATGACAATACAAAGGAAATTATTATTATTATTATTATTATTATGGTAGCACTTGGAAGTAAAAAGCCCTTTTTAACAATGGTAAATTTGATTTCTGCCTTGTGAAACCAGTGGGGTACCATTATAAGGTTCTTGGTAGTTTTTTTTTACCAGTGGTAGTCCTACCCTTTATTGGTGACAGCACATTTCTTCAGATGAATGTAGCTGCATGGAAAAAGGCCCTGCAGCAAGAGGAAGGTAACCATGAACACACAATTTTAAGACGATTGTGGAAATCAGGGTTTATTAGGAATATAAACAACATAAAAGGGAATATGAATAACCAAGAAAGCCAAGGAAGACTCTTACTATGACATTTGATCTTCTGCTAGAAAATCCTCTGTACCATCCTGAAAAAACAAACAAAGGTTAAGTCTGTTTTTTCATATTCGACTGGAACTGGGGTCAGCGACCCGCGGCTCAAGAGTCTCATGCAGCTCTATGAATTGAACAAAATGGGGGAAGGGACTTTTTATTTAATATGTCTTCTGTTAACATGACACAAAACTAATGTCTTCCAATGCTGTGAAAATTTGTAGAATAAATACTATATTTCTTATTACATACATTAATTATGAGACTGGAGGGAAACCAGCACCTTCGCTTGTTTTCCTCTCTCTGGTCTTTTCTGTTAGAGCTGAGAAGAGTGCAAGTTCGGCTCCTTTTTTGTCGCGTTCACTCTCTCTTTTTCGCTTTTTTTCTTTCTCCTGCTTCCTCACTCTGTTCCTTGTTTCTCTCGCTTTCTCTCTCTCTCTTTCATTCTGTCTTTTGTTGGATTGTTTCCTTTCTTTTGCACTATTGTTCTCTCCTCTATCTTGTTCTCATTCTTTCTATTCTCTCTCTCTGACTTTCTCTGTTCTCCCTTTCTCTGTTCTCTCTCTGTCTTTTTCTCTCTCACTTTCTTTTGTTTTCTCTTTCCTATTTTACTTCTGTCTTTCTTTCTTTATTTGTCTCTCTTCTTCTCTTTTTTTTCTATTTCTCTATTTACTCTACTAGTCCGGCCCCGAAGATAGTTTTTTTCGCGCATGTGGCCCCCAAGCTAAAATACGTTTGACACCCCAGGACTAGTCGATGCATGTGAACATACACAATGATGAAATGAAATGTAAGGTAATGTTTAATGAGAGAAAGTAATAATATCAAGTGTTACCATTGTATTTTTCCAAAATTTGAACACTTTCGCCAAGCTCCAACATTAACGTGTGAGGGCCAAAACTGCGGAAGCTGTAGATGGCTGTGGAGGAAAGAAAAAGCACATTAAGGAAGCCTGTATTACATTGTAAACAGATTCATCTCTTGCATGTTACTCAAGTTTTGGCACTATTTTTACTAAATTTTCACTGTATAACATTAGGAAAATTTACTATTTTGGGTATCGATTATCGATCCAATCAAAGTAAATATAGATAGTATGTCACAATTGCCCATTGCCCTCACATGGGCCCGCTCGTTTGGCACCAGTTGCTGCTCGTTGCTTGATTGGCTCTCCTCCTATTTAAACTCAGAGCTCTCATTCACTCCTTGTCAGTCCGTCAACGAACCTCTGCAATTGACTCTGTCCGGTATCCTGCTTGTGTATCCAGTTTCCGGTATCGATCCCGCCTGTCTCTTCCTGTCCCGTATCTTGCTCCAGTCTCCAATATCCGGTATCGATCCCGTATGTCTCATCCTGTTCGGTATCTTGCTCCAGACTCCAGTATCCAGTATCGATCCTGTCTGTCCCGTCCTGTCCGGTATCTTATTCGTGTATCCAGTATCAATTCTGTCTGTCCTGCCCTGTCCGGTATCTTGCTCGTGTATCAGGTATCAATCCCGTGTGTTCCATCATGTCCGGTATCTGCTCGTGTATCTGGAATCGATCACGTCTGCCCTGTCCGGTTTCGATCCCGTCTGCCTCTGGCTTCCTGTTTTCCCACGCCTGACTTCTCTGTCTCACTTCTTCCGCCAAGCGATTGCCGAATCACTGGCGTTTGTGTTCACGCACATGACTGTCCTATTCCCGTGAAATAAAGCTTGTGTGCGTCTGGGTCCACTGTCTCTTTGGGTTCTGACATAGTATCGATCTATATCAATTCGTTAGATACTCTTTGCTTAGAAATTTAATGTAAATGTAAACAGTCTGCATTTATAAGTCAATGAAAACCTCCCAAAGCGGTTTACAATGTGCTTCACACTTTTTCCCTTTTACACATGATCTAACCGATAGCAGTTTCAGCCATGCAAGGCAACTACCTGCTATCGGGGCCATGAGGGATTCAGTGTCCCAAGGACACTTCGACATATAACACGGAGGGGCCGGGACTCGAACCTGGGACTTCTTGATCCTAAGACAAGCCAATGCCGCCCCATGATCATTGAGTAATTGCCCCTTTTCCTCTTTATAGTCCTAGTTCCTAGTTTATATTTTCAATATACACAACATAGTTTTTATGCAACCAAATGTTTTCTTTTTATTAAATAACTACATTAGCAACAATAAAGATATACAAAAAGAGGAGCCATATAATGCAGTCAAGTAGGTAGCATATTTCCTTATGTTGGGATAGTTTTCAGGGGTCGGTATTGGGCAGGATGATTATCTGCACCGATACTTGGGAATTTGACGAATGTTTGTATTTATCCGACAAGTCGATTATCAAGTGTCAGTTGCAGCCAAGAGTATCTCTCCCTTGCTCCTACTCCATCCCTGCCCTCCTCCTCTCCCTCGCTACCCACCTTGCGCCTTTTGATTGGATGAACGACCGGGTGCGGAACTACTGATGCAGGAACAATATTTTTAGAACAGCAGGTCCGCTAAGTCGTCCCACATGCCTGTGTCTGTGATAGAAAAGCATGTTTGCGATGCAAAGATAGCATAAAAAGTGTAGTTAATTTGTTTTAGATAGGGACGTTCAGGTGGAGACTGATATATTAGCTCTTAGTCTTATCACAACGTTGGTTGGTCAATCAAGTGTGTGTGTTTGCAATTGAGAGAAGAGCATAAAAAGCATGGTAAAGTGGAAGGCGGCGTGATTAGCTGGTATCATAACATTACTTTGGCAATCTGGCTCTAAAACAGTGCCCACACTTTTCAATTTGCCAGCTCCATTGAGATTTTGATGCAACTTTTGTTAATTTAAGTAATGTTGGTTTTATTGACATTTTTATTTATTGATTTATTGTTAAAAAAAATAATCAGGGAGCTATTTAAGTTTTAATGTACCTTTATAGAAGTTGCGGTAAAGCCTATTTTTATTTCCTGCACTATTTTTGGATTAAGTAAAAGTCGTGTTAGTTGTTTTCAAATTCTAAGTTATTTACTGTAATAAGGTTTTAGAGAGCTATTAAAGTTTTGTGTTGGATTTTTTAACAAACAAACAATTTTTATTAAAAAAACGATTCTCGGCTCAAATATCGACCTCCTCATCATACTAATAATCAGTATCGGTATCAGGCCTGAAATACCCATATCGGTAAATCCCTTGTGATTTTTTCCTAAAAGTCCAAGAACTGTCCATGAGTCCTGGATTTCAGCTTGTAGTCTAAAAATCTCATCTTCCACTCTAGAAAAGTTCTGGTGAAACAATGCTTCGATTCCGGAATGATGTTTCGGTGGCTGCTGTTGGCATAGAAAATCAATGTTTCACTGTGTGTTCAAGTTTGGGGACCAGACTGAGTATTCGAATAAATAGAGCTTAAGAGAGCAGTTCAGTTGATGACTTTTATTACAAAGTTACAAAATAAAATAAAACAGAGTGCACTCCGGACCAATTGTTTAGGAGAGCGTTCTTCTTCCAAAAGGCATCGACACACTATCTCTCCTTTCTCTTATAGGAAAAAAGGCGTAGATTTGAGAAAATGGAACACAAAAAGCACTAGACAATTCCCGCGGCAATTGTAAGAGTTGTGATTGATCTGGAAGATGATCCCGGGATAAAACATAAAGCTATTAACTGGGAAAGCTGAATTTGTAAATTTTTACTTGGTTCTGTGGGGGGACTCTGCCACCCCACACACCCCCTTGTACCCGAACGTTCATTTGAGATGGTCCCATTCAAAATGAATGGGAAATTCTGGGTTTTTAAATCGTCAGTTATGTCGTCGTGGTGACGGATATCAGTAACCAAGAACATAGCTGGATACTCCTGGTCGAGCTGGAATTTTTGATGTATAATTCGTCATGGTACTCCAAAAAACCTCAAAGGAGAAGCGAGTTAAAGTTTTATTCGGCGGGATTCTAAGTAAAAACTAGACAATTCCCGCGGCAATTGTAAGAGTTGCGATTGATCTGGAAGATGATCCCGGTATGTATATATAACCCCGGTTGTTTGCATTATGAGTTAGCATTAAGTTTTTAGCTCAGAGAGATATTTCTGTCATTTTTTACTTGGTTCTGTGGGGAAACTCCGCACCCCCACACCCCCCCGGTACTGGCAAGTTCATTTGAGATGGGCCCACAACCATTAGCAACAAGGATATGCCTTGTGGAGGTCTAAAAAACACATTCATGGTAAAACCATAGTAATAACACTGTTATTACACTTTAAAAACTTTTAAAATATACATGTTCAAATAGAATGGGCCGTTCGATTTGAATTGACCCATCCGGAATGTATTGAGCCCATTCAATTTGCTGAGTCGTTTGCATGTTAGCATTAGAATAATTTTTCAGCATGAAGAAGTTAGCATTTAGCCGTTAGCATCACTTTTTAGCATGTATCCGTTAGCATAACTCATCAACATGAGGCCATTAGCATAATTTGTAAACATGAAGTCGTTGCAATATTGCCATTACCAAATTTTTTTAGCATGAAGAAGTTAGCATTTAGCCGTTAGCATCACTCTTTAGCAGCTCTCCATTAACATAACTCATCAACATGAGACCATTGGCATAATTTGTAAATATAAAGTCGTTAAAAGATTGCCTTTACCAGAATTTTCCAGCATGAAGAAGTTAGCATTTAGCCATTAGCATCACTTTTTAGAACGTAAATATTAAGTCGTTAAAATATAGCCGTTACCAACATTTCGTTCTGTATACACGTGTACTAGAATGACAATAAAGTAGATCTGAATCTGAATCTGAATCTGAATTTTTTACTATGAAGAAGTTAGCATTGGCGACAGTGTTACAGCTAGCTTGCGCAAATACTTGGGCTGGCTGTGCCAGCCCAACTAATCACCAACAGTGTTTACAGCTAGCTTACGCTAATATTTGGGCTTGCATAGCCAGCCCAACACTTGCTAGCGGCGCACTTGCTAGCGGCGCACATAGGTGTTAGCACCCTTTCGCTTACATACACTCTTTGGAATTCACCATTTATCTATGGTTAAAGGTAATGTGGGTCGGGCCCCCTCAAGCCACCCTGGACAGTCCCTGGTTCCTATGACTACCCTTGGGAAAAACCTTGTTTACCATGGCTCCCCATTATATTGAATGGGCCTGTGTATTCCTGATGGGAGAGTCTCAAAATACATTGGAGCGGATGGGGCCTTTTTTGCGTCTCCGGGTGACTCGTATTGCTGTCAAAAGACAACCCACAAGAGTCCCGGTTGGGCCGGAATTTTTGGTACATGAATCGTTGGGTTACTCCAAAAGCTCTGGGAGGAGATACCCGTTAAATTTTGGCGGAAGAAGATAGATATAAGTAGACAATTCCCGCGGCAATTGTAAGAGTTGTGATTGATCTGGCAGATGTTGGTAGAGAACCGGTAGTGTTGAGTTGTTAGCATTATGAGTTAGCATAAAGTTTTTAACTCAGAGAGATGTATTTGTAATTTTTAACTTGGTTCTGTGGGGGGACTCCGTTAGCATCACTTTTTAGCATGTACTCATTAGCATAACTCATCAATATAAAGCCATTAGCATAATTTGTAAATATGAAGTCGTTAAAATATAGCCATTACCAAAAAATTTTAACATGAAGCAGTTAGCATTTAGCTGATAGCATCACCTTTTAGCATGTAACCATTAGCATAACTCATCAACATCATTATCATAAATTGTAAATATGAAGTCATTAAAATATTTCCATTACCAAAAATTTTTAGCATAAAGAAGTTTGCATTTAGCCGTTAGCATCACTTATTAGTATGTACCCATTAGCATGACTCATTAACATGAAACAATTAGCATAATTTGTAAATATGCCAGCCCAACACCTTGCTAGCGGCGCACATAGCTGTTAGCATCCTCTCGCTAGCATCCACTCTTTGGAATTCGCCATTTACCCATGGTTAAAGGTAATGTAGGTCGGGCCCCCTCAAGCCACCCTGGACAGTCCCTGCTTAGTCCCTACTAACCTCTGAAAAAGCCCTCGTTTCCATGACTACCCATAGAAATAAATGGGCCCATGTATTCCGTATGGGAGATTCTCAAAACCCATTATTCCGGATGGGGACTTTTTCTGGTCTCCGGGGCCCCGCAAGGCGACTTGTATCACTGTCAAAAGACAACCCACAAAAGTCCTGGTCGGGCCGGAATTTTTGGTATATGAATCGATGGGGTACTCGAAAAGCTCTGGGAGGAGTTCCCCGTTAAAATTCGGCGGAAGAAGATAGATATAACTAGACAATTCCCGCGGCGATTGTAAAAGTTGTGATTGATCTGGAAGATGATCCCAGCATGTATATGTAACCGCGGTGTACGTGTCCCACCAAAGATCCACATTCACGCTAGACTGGATGATGAGGTTTTTATTATTACAGTTTCTGCAAATGGATGAGTCACAACATTAGCTTTTTCTGCTGGGTTTGATCTATTTGATCTCTACAAGGGGAATTAATATTTTGTAAAACAGAAACAAAACAAAAATAAACCTAAACAGCTTGACAATATCAATCACATTACTATGCATGGTGAGAGATTTGTCAGCTGGGGTTATAATGTTTAAAATTAACTTCTTTTGTGGAGCACCAAAAAGTAGTAGTACATGTAGTTCTCTCTAGTAAGACTAACAACAAACCCCGCCTCCTGGTCACATGTTAGAAGCCAAAACCAAACCCCACCCCATACCAGCAGATGGCACTGTTGGACTCAGCATTGCAGGACATTTACCAAAAACTATACACATATTTCAGCAGGAATTTCAATAAAACAAAAGTTATTATTACACCCGTTACATACACCCCCCTGAAATTCTGCTAAATATAGGAGTGCTACACTAAACAGAAAAAAAAAATCACATGCCAAAAAGGCAAATACTGATGAAAAAGAGGACACGAAAACTGGTACAGTATTACAAGGAACAAACTGAAGTGCATGTCAGTTCTAAAACTCTCCCAAAAAGGAGTGTGAAAAGAAAGGCGGCGATCAAACTCCTAACTAAGCACAGACTCAAAGATGCCTGTTACATCTCTGAAATATCAAACATTGTTCCTGTAGTTGTAAGTGCTCACATAGGCACAATTCTTGTTTCTTACTCAAGCTTTGTTACTCAAACTGAAAGTGCATCTCTACTGAACTTAAACTAGGAACTAGCAGATATTGTGGACAGAGAATTGTCACCTACCAACTGGTCATTCATCTGATAAATAAGACGACTAGGAGGCCTGATGGACTGGCGGACCCTAAGACCATAACGGTTAGGTTGAGCACAAAAAACCTGAGCTTGAAGGTCTGGGACAGTCAAGTCTAAACAGTCAGTATCAGGGGAGTCTGTGTCCGGATGGTCAGTGTTCAATGGGGTCTCGTCTGGGAGGACAGTGTGTGGTGGGCCCATACCCAAAGGGATCATGTTTTCAGAGCACTGTGATGGGCTTTCCGTATTGTCACTTGAAGTATGGTCAACATCTTGTTCGGGGATGTGCTGACTTCCTCGACTGGATGTATAAACTGTGAGAGAGTCAGACTGGGCATCAGATCTGCTGTCTTGTGAGTTATCCTCCACCTCTGGATGAACTTGCTCTTCACCTGCCTGTATCACCCAGTTTACTGTACGGACATCACTGTCTTCAACCGCGTCAGGTAAATCAGGGCATACATCACTTCCATGCATAGCAGCGTCACACCCTGAGTGTTCAGATTCGCTGGCCAGAGCATCCTCACAGGGCAAGAAGCTAACAGAGAGCAGCAAATTCCTGTGAACTACCTTCTCTTTGCCCGTCAGGCAATCCTTGACTCTATAGACATTGAGATCAGGCTTGACTGATATGACTTCATACGGGGTCGACTCCCACTTATCTGCAACTTTGCGTTTCCCCGGGACACCTCTGTTGGCGATCAACACCCGGTCTCCCACGACGAGGGGTGATCCTTTGGCCCTACGGTTGTACAGCTTGGCATGGCGAGTCTGTTCTCTGAGAGTATTCCTCTGTACAATCTGAGCAGCTTCATGTAGATCTTTCTTCAGATGGCTTACAAAGTCAGAGTAGCTGACAACAGCATCATTGGTATTAGCATGTTGAAACATGATATCGACAGGGAGACGAGGGATCCTACCAAACACTAGGTAAAACGGTGCAAACCCTGTTGTCTCATGCTCTGTGCAGTTATAGCAGAATGTGAGCTGCTGCAGCATTTGTGGCCACTTTGCTTTGGGCTGAGGGGGAAGGGTTCTGATCATATCTCCCAATGTTCGGTTAAATCGTTCTGCAATACCATTTCCCATGGGGTGGTACGGAGTCGTATGGGATTTCTGCACCCCTTCCATCTCTAGAAGCTCTTTGATCAGTTTGCTCTCAAAATTGGCTCCCTGATCAGAGTGGATACGCCGAGGGAAACCATAGACAAGGAAGAAATCCTGCCACAGACGGCGAGCAACTTGTTTGGCGGTTTGATTCCTGCAAGGGAAGGCGTGCGCCATTTTGGAGAAATGATCAGTTACGACCAGGACATCTACAGACTTGTTCTCTTGCTCAGCAGTCCAAAAGTCTATACAGACCAACTCCATAGGCTCAGAGGTGACTATGTTCTTGAGTGGTGCACGGTTGTGTGGTTCCGGTGTTTTCCCTACTACACAACGCTGACAGGATTTGACATAATTCACAACATCACGTTCCATGCCATTCCAGAAGAATCGTTGCCTCACCAGAGACAAAGTACGGTTCTGGCCTTGGTGACCTGCTGAGTCATGTAAACCGTGAAGGACTTTCTGTTTCAATGAATCAGGCACCACAAACTGGAAGATTTTCTTGGCCATGTGAGGATCTTTCCTTATTTTGTAGAGCATGCCATTCTGTATGGTGAGTCTGCTCCAATGCTTCAGTAGTTTCATCACACTAGGCGACTCGACAGCTCTCTCACGCCTGGTAGGTCTCTTGTGTCTATGCACAAAGTACATGGTTCTGCTTATTGTGTTGTCCTGTTCTTGTAAACCAACAAGCTGACTCTGTGGGAGTGCCGTTGACTGATCTCCCTTCTGCAGAAGATTGAAGTTGGCATCCGTTCCCATCACTTGACCCACGCCACCAGTGGACTGAGCACTGAGGACAGCAGCAACTTCTTCTGATGTCACAGAACCATTGGAGCCTGATGGAATTGCCCTTTTTACTGACTCATCTGATGTCCCAGCACTCTCGTCTACAACAGCGTGACAATTGTTGGATACTCTAAACACCTCTTGCACAGTACTGTTGTTCACCCTGTTGACTTGGTCCAAGAGCGAGGTATAGGGCTCGTTAACAAGGCGATGACCCACACATGACCGTACAAATGGCTCACGGCTTAGAGCGTCAGCTACGATGTTCTTTGGGCCAGGAATGTACTTCAGGTCAAAATTGTATGCAGCTAGCTTCGCTACCCACCGCTGTTCACACGCATCAAGTCTTGGTTTGGTCAAAATGTATGTTAACGGATTATTGTCGGTCCACGTGGTGAAGTGTCTTCCTTTCAACCAATGGCTGAATTTATCACATACCGCCCATTTCAAGGCAAGAAATTCGAGCCGGTGTGCAGGATAGTTGAGCTGGGAGCGAGAGAGCGTTTTACTTGCAAAGGCGACTGGTCTGGCTACTTTTCCATCAGGTGGCAGCTGTGACAGGACTGCTCCAATCCCATCGAAGGATGCGTCGACAGCCAGAATAAATGGCGCATCAAAATCTGGGTGGGCCAGAGTGACACCTGTCACGAGGTTGTGCTTCAGTGTTTCAAATGCGTTCTGGCATGCATCGGACCAATCAGCAGGCGTCAGCTTCACTTGACCTTTCCTCACTAGTTTGCGGCCTTTCTTGCACTTATGCTGGGCACCAGATTCAGATGTGAGCCTGAACAGAGGTTTTGCCTTCGCAGAACATGCTTCAATGAAGCTTTGGTAATACATGACCATGCCTAGAAAATATCTTATTTTACTAGGGCACGGTGTCTTTCCGTCAGACTCCATTAGGTCAGCGACTTGTGCGTCATTTATCGCTCTCACCTTCTCGGGGTCAGTCCGAATTCCATCCTCACTGATGACATGCCCAAGAAATTTCACAGTCCGTCTGAGAAAAAAACACTTTTTGGGTGCGAGTTTGAGGTTGTGTTCCTTGAGGCGAGTAAACACCATCTGCAGGCGTTGGAGTGCAACTTCCTCTGTGGGGGCAAACACCATCAGATCGTCGAGGTAACATAATAGGCTCATGAAATTCTGATCACCGAATATCGACATCATCATCCTCATAAACGTTGCTGGGCTGTTGCAAAGTCCTTGAGGAAGCCGGTTGTACTCGTGAAGCCCGAAGGGTGATGAGAATGCCGTGTACTTTTTGTCATCAGGGTGCAAGGGGACATTGTAGTAGCCTGACGTCAGGTCCATCGTGGAGAAAAAGGCATTTCCCCCAAGTGCGGCCAAAGCATCAGCTTGCAGACCCAGAGCTTCCAATGTACGCATCATGTCCTCTTCTGACCTGGGTTGGACCTCCGTGCTCTGTACACTCTGCATGTTGCACTTGACCTCCTCTGCACTGGGCAGGTCTTCCGCTGCGATACAAGGAGACACATCTGCAATTTTTCTGTTTCTTCTCAGCACCACAACTCTGTCCGTGGGATTAAAGACTTTAACAGGCACCCATCCATCTCCCCAGAGTGGAGTAACAACTCGCCCGACAAGGACTTGTCTGGGCCCAGCCTTAGATTGGGTTGGCTCAACGACCACTGTGCTGCCCGCTGACGTCCCGGCCAACTCAGGTAACTTGCCCCAAATAACGTACTCGGTCCGTGGACTCAGCGTCACACAACTCTTGATTTTTACTGTCCCTACCTTGTCTGGAATGCAATCACCTCTCCATCTCTCTGTGTTAGAGAGCATTGACAGGAATTGACTGTGGTTATCGGACAGACCGTTGTCAGGAGTGGAAACTAATCTCCAATAGCCGTCAGTACTTTTCAATTGAGTCAAAATATATTTGATGGCATTGCTGTCAAGGATCATCTGTTCTGTCTGGCCTGGCACAACCATTACTGGCATTATCATTTGGCATCCGTAAACTGTGACGTGAATGTCGTACATGTCTCTGGGAGAAACTTGGTGTCCACCGCAGCCTACAATGACATAGTTATCGGCTTTGTAACTCATCATGTCAGGGACGTGCTGCAGCAGGGACTTGGCAGTTGCCTCACTTACTGTACAAGCCATCGACCCGCTGTCTAACAGCGCTCTGAAAGTGGGGCCATCTTGCACAAGTACAGGTGTGTAAAACAGTTCGTCAGTCTCCGCTATTCTCTGAAACCCCTGAAAGATCAGCTTCTTCGATGGAGGTATCGTGTTGCTATACAACTCATAAATTGATTTATTATCTTGCATGTCAGGCATCACATTAGTGGTGGGAGGTATACTCAGTTGATCTGCACTGTTCTCCCCTAAGCGCAGATCAGTTAGTTTCCCTGAGGCAGTGGGACAACTTTCGTCACTGGACAATCACGTCGAGAATGCCCTGGGGCATGGCAGTGAAAGCAAAGTTTTTTTTCTCGGCAATGAGAGAGAGCACTGTGTTCGACTTCTTTGCAAATGATACATGGCTTGGCAGTGAAACCGTTCATTCTGTCTCCAGGTCGCCTGGTTGGAGCTCGCCTTCTCTCTTGTAACTGGTTTGAGGTAACACGTATCAGAACTTTCTCCAACATACTTATAACGTCCGTTAGAGGGACATACTGTGTGCTCGAAGTCTGAGGTGGCTCGTGCATGAGGGTTGGACCATGGTTCACCTCAGCTTTGTGTACAGCAATTTCCGCTCTATTCGCAGGTTGTTGCAGGGAAGCTGCTTTGTAGCTCTTCTCAGCGTGGTATTCATTCAGCACCTCTAGTACTTCACATGCTGACCACTTATCGATGGTTTTAGATCTGTAAGTGAGTGCCAGTTCTTTGCAAGGGCAGTTCCTAATAAACATGCGAGTAACTTCTATTTCAGGGTTGTCAAATGTTTTGCCCTGCTCACTCAAGCAGTCAGAGGCAAGGTCAGCTGCTCTGTTTAGTCTCAGCCAGTAGTCATAGGGGTCTTCCTGGTCTTTGGGCAAAGTTGAATAAAAGTCAGCTAAAGGGACAGCAGAGTACTTGGTACAGCTAAAGTGTTTCCTGAGAACACTATAAATCATGTCAGGGCGGGTATAGACGTCTATATTACTGTTTCTAATGCCAAACCTAACTACATCTTTAGCTTTTCCTCTCAAATGCGTAATGATTTCCTCGGCCTGCTCTTCAAGCCTCACATTACTCTTCTTAATAAATGTCTTCATTAGATCTTCCCACTCATGTAATTTTATTGAGTCTGAGCCATCCCCAATAAATGATGGTGGTTCTTTAACTTTTCTCTGTGTAACCACCTGAACCTGTGTTACATCTGACACATAACTAGGCTTACTCAATGTGTTTGCTACATCTTGTGTGGCAGCAGCGCTAGGAGCTTCTGTATTGTGTGACTGTACACGTGAAAAGAATGCTATCAGCCAATTTATGTCCTATCTCCTGAATAATATTTGTCATCTGATCAGCTACACCCTCAGAAATGTCACTCGTGCTCTGATTAAACATGTTTCAAAGATGTAAATGAGTCAAAATCACAAAATAAATCAGGAGCCTGCGTAACACGTCACTGTCAATTTTAAATACTGTGAGCTGATGGCTTCATGAAACGATGTGGCAGGTAGGACAGTCCTCGGTTCGGAGAGTTTGATAGAAGTCACGGGTCACGGCACCAATGTAACCGCGGTGTACGTGTCCCACCAAAGATCCACATTCACGCTGGACTGGATGATGAGGTTTTTATTATTACAGTTTCTGCAAATGGATGAGTCACAACATTAGCTTTTTCTGCTGGGTTTGATCTCTTTGATCTCTACAAGGGGAATTAATATTTAGTAAAACAGAAACAAAACAAAAATAAACCTAAACAGCTTGACAATATCAATCACTTTACTATGCATGGTGAGAGATTTGTCAGCTGGGGTTATAATGTTTAAAATTAACTTCTTTTGTGGAGCACCAAAAGATATGTCTTACCTTTGTAGTTCTCTCTAGTAAGACTAACAACAAACCCCGCCTCCTGGTCACATGTTAGAAGCCAAAACCAAACCCCACCCCATACCAGCAGATGGCACTGTTGGACTAAGCATTGCAGGACATTTACCAAAAACTATACACATATTTCAGCAGGAATTTCAATAAAACAAAAGTTATTATTACACCCGTTACATATATATAACCCCGGTTGTTAGCATTACGAGTTAGCATATTGTTTTTAACCCAGAGAAATGTTACTGTCATATTTTACTTGGGCCCACAACCGTTAGCAACAAGGATATGCCTTGTGGAGGTCTAAAAAAACATTAATGGTATTAATATTGTAATAACACTGTTATTACACTTTCAAAACATTTAAAATGTACATGTTCGAAAGGAATGAGCCATTCTATTTGAATTCGCCCATCCGGAATGCATTGAGCCCATTCAATTTGCTGAGTCTTGAGCATGTTAGCATTAGAATACTTTTTCAGCATGAATAAGTTAGCATTTAGCCGTTAGCATCACTTTTTAGCATGTAACCATTACCATAAATCATCAATATGAGGCCATTAGCATAATTTGTAAATATGAAGTCGTTAAAATATTGCCATTACCAAAATTGTTTACTATGAAGAAGTTAGCATTGCCAACAGTGTTTACAGCTAGCTTGAGCGAAAACTTGGGCTGGCTTTGCCAACAGTTTTTACTGCTAGCATGAGTAAGCTACGCCAGCCCAACTGATCACCAACAGTGCTTACAGCTAACTTGCGCTAATGTTTGGGCTGGCTAAGCCAGCCCAACCCTTTGTTAGCGGCGCACATAGCTGTTAGCATCCTCTCGCTAGCATCCACTCTTTGGAATTCACCATTTACCCATGGTTAAAGGTAATGTGGGTCGGGCCCCCTCAAGCCACCCTGGACAGTCCCTGCTTACTATGACTACCCTCTGGAAAAGCCCTCGTTTCCATGACTACCCATAGAAATGAATGGGCCCATGTATTCCGGATGGGAGACTCTGAAAATACATTACAATACATACAATACGGATGGGGACTTTTTTTCGTCTCTCTGGTGACTCGTATCGCTGTCAAAAGACAACCCACAAGAGTCCCGGCCGGGTCAGAATTTTTGGTACATCAATCGTTGGGTTACTCCAAAAGCTCTGGGAGGAGATACCCGTTAAATTTCGGCGGAAGAAGATAGATATAATAATAATATAAGATATAATAATAATAATAAAAAGATCTCGGGGGATTATATTAGTTGTGCCTGCTTTGCCCAGAGAGATGTTTCTGTCATTTTTTTACTTGGTTCTGTGGGGGGACTAAACGAAAACAAAGGACCGAAAGAGAAAAAGACCGGAGGGAATTTTTTTTTTTTTTTTGTCCTACTTCTTTTTTTTTTTTCTCTTTTCTTTGTCTTTTTTTGGGGGCAATTTTCTTTTATCTTTTATTTATTTTGCTTTTCTTTCAATTTTCTTATTTATCTTCTTTTCAAAAGCAATAAGGTGCATTTTGGTCACTCTGAATCTCATTTTTTGTCTTCCTCCTTTGTGCTTTTAGCATTGGTTTTCGGTGGAATGACAGAATACAGCAATATCTAGTGGTCAAATAATACACACTATCCCGTTAACTTTTATATTAGGGCACGGGCCTGAAACTATCCTCCTGGGGCCCACAATTGGCACCTGTGCCGTGAGTTTGAAAGCCCTGCTATAAATTAATGGACTCACAATGGTTAGACTTAAATAAAACTAACTCGCAAAACGATAGTCACAATCTCTCAAAAACAATGAAAATCTCCATCTCGCTCTCTCTCTCTTTAGCTCTCTGAACGCATGAACCCGCTTGCTAAACCAGGGGTGGCAAAACTTTTTAAGTTGCACTGGGTTGAAAAAAATTGCAAAAGGGCCAGAGGCAAAATATATGGCTGATGTATTTAAAAACAGCTTGCTTGGGGTTGTCCATCGATTCGATGATGACCATCTTCTTTTAATTGTGAGTCTGCTGATGTTTGAACAGTCCGATCCTGGATCCACAGATGCGGTTACAGACAGAGCATGTGAAGGGGGCGCTGGGGGGAGCAGGGGTGGCCTGGCGAGCATGTCTCTTTGCACGCTTTGCTGCACGGTGTTGCATGCGCTGTTCCTCCATGTAATCCACTCCCTGTGAGCAGTGGGAGCGCCAGAGGTCTCGGCAGGAAGCAAGTTCCTCCAGTGAGGAGGGGTTTATCCGACATCTCTTCAGGATGTTCTTCATTTGGTCTTTGAACCGCTTCTTCTGCCCACCAGCACTGCGTTGGCCTAGATGTAACTGACCATAGAGGATACGGCATGGCAGTCTGTGGCTGGGCAGTAATGTAGTGATGCATACAGCTCTGTAGACCAGCATTTTGGTGTGGAGTCTAAGGTTGTTGTTTTGAAAGACCCTTCTCCTTAGTCGACCAAAAGATGCTGATGCTTGCTTGAGACGGCTCTGGATCTCATCATCCAATGAGCAGGTGTCAGACACTTTGCTCCCCAGATATTTGAAGGTGGGAACCATGAGCAGGTGTTGCCCTGCTGCAGTGAGGTTTATTGGGTTTGGTAAGAGGTCAGCACTAGACTGACAGAGTACTTCTGTCTTCTGGGTGTTGATCGTCAGTCCCATTCTGGTGTATGCAGTTACAGCTGCCGAGAGAATGTTTTGCAGAGCCTCCGGTGTATGGGCAACCAGGGCACAGTCATCAGCATACTGTAGCTCAATGATGGTCTCTGAAATCAGTTTGGTAGTTGCCTGTAGCCTCCTGATGTTAAACAGGTTACCATCAACCCTGAAGTTGATGGTAACTCCAGCCTGCTTCTCCATCCTTCTACGTAGCAGTGTTGTAACACAGACGAGGAAGATGTTGAAGAGAACTGGAGCCAGCACACAGCCTTGCCTCACTCCAGTTTCGACGCCAAAGGGCTCTGAGCTGTGTCTTCCAACTACCACTCTGGCCGTCATCCCTGAATGGAACTGTGCAAGAATGGTGAGAAACCTGGGTGGACACCCAAATCTCTTCAGGACTTGCCACAGTAGGTCCCTGTTCACTGTGTCAAATGCCTTTGAGAGATCGACAAAGGCGATGAACAAGTCATTGTGCTGCTCACGGCATTTCTCTTGGAGCTGACGTATCACAAAGATCATGTCGACTGTTCCCCTGTCCTTTCGAAAACCACACTGTGACTCTGGGATGACGCGTTCCGATATTGTGGAGATGAGTCTGCGGAGCATGACCTTGGCAAGGACCTTTCCAGCAGTGGCCAACAAAGAGATACCCCTACTGTTGGAGCAGATGGATTTATCTCCTTTATTCTTGAAGATGGTCACAATGTTCGCATCTTTCCACAGTTGCGGGACACACTCTCGTCTCCACACCTCTGAAATGTATTAAAACAGTGTCCGTGTACAGAGGTAGCCTCCTACCTTGAGAAGTTCAGCTGGGATGTTGTCAGGTCCAGGGGATTTATTGTTTTTCAGGGTTTTGACTGCATGCAGGATTTCATCGAAAGTTGGCGGGAGGTCGAGGTCTGGCAATGTAGGATGTTCAGGGAGCTCTGAAAGGACAGTTGGGTCCACTGGGGTGGGCTGGTTGAGCAGGGTGTTGAAATGCTCAGCCCACCGCTCCACTATCATAGCCTGATTCTTGATTAGAGATGTTCCATCAGCAGATGGAGCAGGGAGCAGTTTCTGGGGCCATAGATGGTTTTTACTGCATCATAGAAACTGTGCATATCGCTTCTATCAGCGTGGATTTCATTGGCTTTTGAGATCCACCACTCATCTTGCAGTTTTCTGAGAGTTCTCTGGGCCTCGGAACGAAGGGCTTGCCATAGCTTTTTATGGAATTGAGATTGTGGGTTGTTCAGGGTGGCTCTGTGCGCCTTGTGCATTCTGTCCAGGAGGGTTGAGATCTCTCCGGCATTCTGGTCAAACCAGTCCTGGTGTATTTTAGTTTTAAAACCAACGGTTTGGGCTGCAGCGTCAAAGAGGGTGGTAGATATATAGGTCCACTTCTCATCCATCCCAGCCTCTGACATGACCAGCTGCTCACTGTTTGCCAGCCTCTCAGCTAGAGAGCAACGGAAGTTGTCAAGGGTGTCGCTACTGGAGAGTTTGGCACAGTTGAGTGTCTTCCTCTTTGAACCACCCTGACGTGCTAGGGGCCGGACATGCATTCTGACCTTTGTCAGAATCATGCGGTGGTCGGTCCAACAGTCTGCCTCACGCATAGCTTTTGTAATGAGCACGTCCTTCAGGTCAGCCCTCCTCACGATCGCGTAGTCGATCAGGTGCCAGTGTTTGGACCTGGGATGCATCCAGGATGCCTTATATTTATTCTTTTGTTGGAAGATGGTGTTTGTGATGGTAAGGTTATGTTCCGCGCACAGACTAAGAAGTCTCATGCCATTGGAATTAACTTTTCCAATGCCATGGGCACCAATCACACCATTCCAGTTTTGCAAGTTCTTTCCGACTCTTGCATTGAAATCACCAAGCAGCATGATTTTGTCATTCCTCGGGATGTGACTGAGGATGTCATCGAGTGCCTGGTAGAAGCGATCCTTCTCTTCATCATTCGATGGCAGTGTTGGTGCATAGGCACTAACTAATGTGACGTGTCTGCATTTTGCAAGTGGGATGCGAAGAGTCATTAGTCTTTCATTGACACCCACTGGTGACTCTGTGAGCTTCAGCAGTAGGGTGTTCTTAATTGCAAAACCAACTCCGTGAAGATGGTGTCCGCCCATGGGGTATCCCTTCCAAAAGAATGTGTAACCCTCCCCCTCTTCATTGAGTGAGCCTTCCTCAAGGAGTCTGGTCTCGCTGAGCACTGCCACATCCACATTATATCGCTTCAGCTCGTTGGCAATGAGTGCTGTTCTGCGCTGTGGTCTGTCCAGACTGGTATCCAGGAGTGTCCTTATGTTCCATGCTGCAATTCTAAATGCTATTGTTTTTCGACCGCATAGTGGAATGTCCCGACAGGCGCGGTTTCCTGTCCGGGTACTGTGCTGAGTGGGCAATCTTTAGGCCACCTTTTCTAGGCCTTTCCCCAATTGGGGTGAGCAGTGCGGCCACTAAATAGTGCTGCTCAGGGGTCTGCCGGAAACAGCTGCCACTCAATCTCAGCTGCTAACGACCCTTGCCCTGTGCCGCTGACGTGCAGAGGTCCAGCTAAGAGCTTCCAGCTCATTCAAACCTGCTCCCGTCACTGGATACTCCATCGCCGCCAGACTCTTGTGGTCGGGGACTCAGGTAAAAGAGGATACCTGCGCAATGATGGTTTTTAAAGTGGCGTAAGGGGTGCGCTTTCCCCAACGCCACTATCTTGATTGTAAAGAAGATGGTTCCAGTGGCAAGGGAGACCCTAGACGACCGGCATCTTCCTACAACTGCAGGCGGCTGCCGGGATCCAGGCCTGTGGGAAACCGCCTTAAAGCGTGCCGCCACTAGCTTTTGGGATCACTCTTAGTCTGGACTCTACCCCTCGACCTGTTCGGCTTGGGTAACCCTGCCAGGAGTACGAGACTCCCGCCGTCATAGCTCTAGGGGTCATGGAGACGCACAAAGTGCCCCACCACGATAAGGTGGTGATCCGTCTCCCACATAGAGAGTAGGTGTGGGTGATACTGTGATTTTTGGTAATGATCCAATACAAGTAAATACATGCTATTATTGATAGATACCAATCCGATAACGATCCGATGACAACATTTTTCTGCCCGGAAATCTCATGATCATTTAATAACTGAACCCCTTGCCCTTTAAGTTAGTTCATAGTTATGACTAAAAACAGCCTACAATTTGTCTATTTTTTATTAAAGCCCTTGTGAGTAATATTTTACCACTAGGACCACTGTTGTCTAGTACGAAGGAAAACCAGTGCTAAATGATCACTGTGTAACAGGGAAAAGTCAAAACTATATGAATGACTATTACAGTTCCTCGTCTGAAGATAGCAAAAATACTGAATAATGGCCTGATTTTTGGGAAAGATAAAATTGGGCAAATTCCAGCGGCACACTAGACAAGGTCTCACGGCACACTGGTGTGCCCCGGCACACTGGTTGAAAAACACTGCGTTTAAGGAATATGGACGGCTTTGGTTTCTTTTGAAAGGTAACAAACTGAAATTATCACTGCATGTGCTACTAATATTGAGTAGGAAATAGAACAATGTTTTTATCCTCACCTCAATTTTTTTGCAATCAAATGCTTGCAAAAGAGAGTAGCATGGCCATCTTAGCTGAAAAACAGGTGAGACAGATGGCTTACCTGGTCCCAGGTCAAATTTGATCAGAATCTGAAAAACTGAACATTGTATTTTACACATTTTTGAGGGGAGATCTAGGCATTCCTAAAAGTGCCCATTTGGAAACAACAAGTTTACAACACTAAAAATGTCTAATTATTTAATTGACTTCTCTCCCAAAAAACAATGAATGATTGTGCATACTTGCGCGCAGTAATGCTGCGTAAATATGGATCCCAATCTGCATTTGCGCACATGATTTGAATTGAATACACATTGGGAAGAAATAAATTACATTTATGTTGGGAATTAAACTGGCTAACAGATGTGTTAATCATTATTTCATTTGGTTACTTCTGGCTGAAGATATTCGGTTCTACAGGATCAATCAAAGGTCAGAGGCTACAACTATATTTGGAATAACTTTACGAGTGTGTGTCATCTAGGGGAAGTTTTAGAGGGATACTAAGTAGATATTATTTTAGGCGTTTTTTTTTTTTCTCTGTCGACATTATCATGAGTTTTGGAGTAAATATTTTAGACGGTTGAAATCACTGGACGGTCCTGAAAGTAATGACTCAATGTTTACGTACATTCAACTAATTTAATGACTGCGAGGGGACGTAATTGGTGAGCTTTATCGTTTTTGGGTATCTTGTTTCAGACTGATCCAAATGTTTCCGTGAGGAGTAATTTTTGAATCCCAAGAGTTTAAGCTTCCCAATGATATGTGACATGACGTATTTCAGTGACTGGTGACATCATACAGATACGTATTGGTTTACTAACAGTCCGATGGCCATACCGGCAGACTGGCAGAACGTTAAGGTTAAAGGCTTGAGTAAATAATTGATTTAATGATGATGTATTTTTCTGCTTTTTATTTTTTTATGAAAATGTTTATCTTATATAGGAACTTTGGTGTTAGAGTTCATATCAAAGCGGCGCTGCCACGAGCCTTTTCCAGCAGCTGCCCTATTGTTTAATTGTCTGCTCCTATCTTCGGTGTTTTTTCTTCCCGTTTTGACAACTACACTATGGATTACTTCTATCCTATGGACATAGGTTTTAGCGCACGAAAATGCGTTTATTCAAGGAATCAACTCCTTACCCTGAAGAATTCTCGTGCCGGCGTGATGAAGGGGCCCATCGTGGAAGAAGAGCCGGAGCTAGCTAAGCGGTTAGCGGCGTTATAAGTCTTCGGTACCATCCGTAATCATGGTAAATGCGAACTCACGACCAAATAAGATCATCGAGTGGTGGTGGAAAACATCGAAGCGCACAGGGAGCGCAGTTGCTGTGTTTTGCGGAACGTGGCTCACGTTTAGCATTCCGGACGCTAACGTGTAACCACCCGGAGCTACCCGGAGCTATCCGGCTTCAACGCAGCTATACAGAGACACGAAAGCCGGGGGGAATCGGAGAGGAGGCGGACTTGCTAACACAAGGTGGTGTATCCCTGGATTTTCACAAAGAAAAGATTTCCATCTGCCGCAGGGATGTCGAACTTTTGGACTAGCGTGACGTCATCCACTCCGCTACAAGCACCCCTAGGGCATCATGTTAATCTGTAAATAAACAACGGGGTAGACTGCTGGAAGTGTGAATTTCCCTACGGGGATGAATAAAGTATCTATCTATCTATCTATCTATCTATTATAGAAAGGAGCTAAATGTGTATTTTTTAATCCAGGTGAGTGCAGTTGTATTGCTTTGAACAGGGCATAAGTGATACTATGTTAAGTAAAATATCATCGGGTGGTTTGTTTCCTCAAATGTTCTCTGGTTGATAAATCTTAGTATGAAAATGCAGCTTTGGGGGTAGTTCCTATCTTTAGCGACATCCTGTGGACCGTGGGAAAACATGTGAGATTACATTTTTGGTGAGGAAGCGAGCACCGAAGTGTAATCGCATTAACTTAGTGACCTAGAAATGCATGCGTTTACATGTGGGCGTGTGTCAGTTTGTGTGTGTGTGTGTGTGTGTGTGTGTGTGTGTGTGTGTGTGTGTGTGTGTGTGTGTGTGTGTGTGTGTGTGTGTGTGTGTGTGTGTGTGTGTGTGTGCAGGCTTAAAAAAAAGGATAACGCATTTTCTTTTTTTAATCAGAGACCATACCCTGATGCAGTGGCATCACCAGACAGAGTCTCCACGGGGGGGTTCATATAAAAGATATGCGGGGCACAACTATTATTATTCCCCTAAAAAAAACATTTACACAGCACTAATGCACCTTAAACATAACCAACAGCACATCCAGCAGCAGCTTACTCACCGAAGAACAGAAAGTCTCCTGAATCAACAACATCCCATCAGAACTCATATGAAAAGGTGGTGAGCAAATTATAGACATTTTGACAAAGCTTTGCAGAAAGATCTGGCAAACAGGACAGTGGCCATTTGCATGGAAAAGCTTTCAACTCCTTCCAGCACCTGTCCATGCAGCCTTATTTCTAAAGCCATGCCCATTCCATCACGTGAACACTTCATCACCTTACTCTTCCCAACATTCACACATAACTTATGCCTATCACATACTCTTCCAAACTCCATTACCAACCTTCTCAATGTTTCCTCAGAATCAGCCACAAGCGCTGTGTCATCTGCAAACAACAACTGACTTACTTGCCACACTGTTCCACTGTTGTCCATCATCTCTACACCTCTGCAAATACTCTTGCATTCACCTCTCTCACCACACCATCCATGTACACATTAAACAGCCATGGTGACATCACACACCCCTGTCTCACACCAGTCAACACAGGGAACCACTCACTTGTCTCACTCCCTACTCTTACACATGCTCTGATGTTCATATAAAAACTCTTCAACGCTTGCAACAACTTTCCACCCACTCCATACATCACCATCACTTGCCACAACGCCTCTCTATCAACTCTGTCATACGCCTTTTCCAAGTCCATGAAAGCCAAATAAACATCCTTACCTTTTGCAACATATTTCTCACACACCTGTCGTACTGCAAACACCTGATCCGCACATCCTCATCTTATTTCAAGATGGCGACTGCGCATGGATACATGCTTGCGGCGAGCTCTCCAGCTAATCTTCTATTTATTGCCGTTCTCTTGTCTTTTTTGCTTTCACTTTTGGACACATGTGTGGCCAAAAACACTTACAGTAGGGACGAACTTATTCGGTTGGGAGGGCGTCTAAATTTCGATTATTCGGGCACTTTTTATACCGCCCATGATATACCGAGCGAACTTCAAAGAGACCCGGCATCCTTGTGGACAGCTATTCCTCTTAAAAAACGGCGGCGGCGGCCCCGTAAAGAAAGAAAACAGAAACGTGGTTGCCGTGCAGGTAGATGTGTGAAGCGTGTGAAGTCCAAGCAGCAAGATGGACGCGAGGATGTAACTAATTCCACCATTCATTCCTCGCCGGACAACCGACGCTTTGAACTCAGCGCTCACGAGCGGCCACAACGCCGGGAGCTTTTGAAGATCTCGACAAAGACTACAAAGAGTTCAGCTAAGTCAAATGATTCAGCAAAGCTGAAATTTGGTCTGTTAAATATTAGATCGCTTGCTCCAAAAGCTTTACTTGTTGATAACATTATTCGTGATTATAAACTTAACTGTATGGGTCTTTGTGAAACGTGGTTACGCCCGGATGAGCACTTAGCGCTAAATTATGCCTCTCCCCCAGACTACGAGAGTAGTCATATAGCACGCACGCTGAAAAGAGGTGGTGGTGTTGCGCTAATCTCTGAAAAATCGCTCAAATTTAATACACGTACCTCTAATAATTACAAAACGTTTGAGGCTCTTGTGATGCGGTCCCCTCAATTGTCAATTGATGTAATAACTATCTATCGTGCACCTGGGCCATACACAACTTTCTTAGACGAATTTGCTGAACTTTTGTCTGACCTAGTAACCTATGCAGACAAAATTATAATTATGGGAGACTTTAACATTCATATGAACTCCCCACACAGTTCACTTACTATTGCGTTTAGTTCTCTAATTGATGCATTTGGTTTTACTCAACTGGTTGACTTGCCAACCCATAAAAATGGGAACACGCTAGACTTGATTCTGACTCGAGGAGTTTTAACCTCAAACATTATGGTGCTACCGTGTACTACTGTTATCTCTGATCATTATTTAGTGACATTTGAGGTGCTAACTAAATGTAAAGTTAATAAAGCTGAGGGATCTAGCGGACGCAATATAAGCACTGGCACAGTTTCTGAGCTCTTTGAACTCCTTCCTGGAGCAGTTGCGTCCTTTCCTAAATACAATGGCTCGATTGACTCACTCATGAATGAGTTCAATACCACCCTGACTAGTGTGCTGGATTCAATAGCGCCCATAAAACTAAAATCACGTCCTAAAAGACGCACACCTTGGTTTACTGATGAAACTAGAACCCTTAAAAAAGAATGCAGGAAATGGGAGAGAAAATGGCGCGCTACCAAGCTTGAGGTTTTCCATCAAACCTGGTGTGACAGCTTGTTAAAGTATAAAGCGGCCCTTGCCTCTGCAAAATCGGCCTACCTTTCGAAGGTGATTGCGTCTCAAAAGAACAACCCCAAAGCCCTTTTTGACACTGTAGCATCGCTTACAAGGCAACAGCCTATCGCAGACAGTTCGACACACTCTGCTCAGGACTTAATGGTCTTCTTCACTAAGAAGATTCAATGCATACAGGAAGAAATTGCAAAAGATATTGTTAGTACCACACGTATTAAAGGACTGAAATTTACAGATGCACGACAGGGTGGCTGCCCTGGGAAAATGGCCGGTTTTAGTGAACTGTCACTTGATGATCTCAAACAAGTGGTGAATGCGGCCAAACCGACAACTTGCCAGTTCGACCCGCTCCCAGGTTCACTTATTAAAAGTCTTTTTAGCGTCCTTGGGCCTTCAGTTCTAAATATTATAAATACATCACTCTCCTCAGGTGTAGTTCCAGCAGCTTTTAAGTCCGCCGTTATTAAACCCACACTGAAACGACCCAACCTTGATCCAGAAATATTAAGTAATTACAGACCTGTGTCAAACCTACCTTTCCTCTCTAAAGTACTCGAAAGAGTAGTGGCACAGCAGCTGAATGCTTTCATATCGGAGAATAACCTTTTTGAATCCATGCAATCAGGATTCAGGGCTAACCACTCTACTGAGACAGCTCTGATCAAGGTAACAAATGATCTCCTAATGTCAATGGATTCTGGCGCTTCATCACTTTTGCTGCTGCTGGATCTTAGTGCTGCTTTTGACACAGTACGCCACAATATCCTACTAGAACGGTTGGAAAAATGGATTGGTCTCTCAGGAGCTGTCCTCTCGTGGTTCAAATACTACCTCTCAGATAGGACACACTGTGTTAAATATGGTGAAACGACATCTGAGCCCTTTAATGTTACCTGCGGTGTTCCGCAGGGTTCAGTGCTCGGCCCCCTACTTTTCAACATTTACATGCTTCCGTTAGGTGATATTATTCGCAAGTACAATATCAGCTTCCATTGCTATGCAGACGACACTCAACTATATCTTCCGTTGGAGGAATCTTCCACACTAAACTGTGGAAATTTGGAGGCCTGTCTCACTGAGATAAAAGAGTGGATGTCACTCAACTTCTTGCGTCTTAACTCTGAAAAGACTGAAATGTTAGTCATTGGTCCTTCTAAATGCCGGGACTTATTCTCAAAAACTGCTGTGAACATTGACAAATGTCACATCACACAGAGTGACTCAGTTAAAAATTTAGGTGTCATATTTGACCCTGAACTATCCTTTGAGATGCATGTAAAACAAATTACTAGAACTGCCTTCTTCCATCTTCGCAACATTGCTAAAATCCGTTCAATACTGTCTCAGTCTGATGCGGAAACAATAATTCATGCATTTGTTACCTCCCGTCTCGATTACTGCAATGCACTACTCTCCGGTCTCCCGAAGTCCAGAATCAAGTCTCTTCAGCTAGTACAAAATGCCGCAGCGAGGCTCTTAACCAGGACAAAAAAGTACGATCACATAACACCGATTTTGGCTAACCTGCATTGGCTCCCAGTTAGCCAAAGATGTGACTTCAAAGTTCTCTTAGTATTGTACAAAATCATACATGGACTTGCTCCCTCTTATCTTTCAGATCTGATCTGCCACTATGTCCCGGGCCGAAGCCTACGATCTGAGAGTGCTGGTCTTCTGATGATCCCGAGAGCAAAGAAGTCTTCTGCTGGTTCGAGAGCGTTCTCCATCCGGGCACCGGTGCTGTGGAATGCTCTTCCCCCTGAGATTCGATCTGCAACCTCAGTGGAAATGTTTAAATCTAAACTTAAAACTCACTTCTACTCCATTGCATACGAATAACCTACTCCTCTTGTCGGTTGAAAATAGTTTGTGTAATATAGTGTAACAATCTGTGAAGCCCTTTGAGACTCTTCGTGATTTAGGGCTATACAAATAAAAATGACTTGACTTGACTTGACTTGACTTTCCTGAAACCACTCTGCTCCTCCATCACCACCTCATTCGTTCTTTCTCTCACTCTCTTAATCAAGACTCTTCCATACAGCTTACCCGGCACAGACAACAAACTGATACCTCTCGAATTGCTACATTCATACTTATTACCTTTACCCTTATACAATGGCACCACACATGCACTACACCAATCAACAGGAACCACACCACTTAAAAAGCATACATTCAACAAGCGTACTAACCAGTCAATCATAGCTGTGCCACCTTTTTTCAGGCATTCAGAAGTACAACCATCCAACCCAGGTGCCTTCCCCCCTTTCATTTCTTTCACTGCCTCTTGCACCTCCCATGTTTCCACAGGCTTCACATTTAAATCACCCAACACGGGCATTCTCTCCATACCATCGATCGCCTCGACTCTCACTTCTCTCCCATCCTCCACATTTAGGAACTCCT
The DNA here is from genome assembly GCF_059441175.1 of Urocampus carinirostris. NCBI lineage: Eukaryota > Metazoa > Chordata > Actinopteri > Syngnathiformes > Syngnathidae > Urocampus > Urocampus carinirostris. Next base: position 883,420 of record NC_142354.1, on the reverse strand, counting down.
CAAAATACTCTGCCCATCTCATCCTGACTGCACTACCGCTAACAGGCAATCTACCATCCTTATCTTTCACTTTCTCTTCCTACTCACTGTTTCTTACTCTTTTCACTTTTTTCCAGAACATTTTTCTCCTTTCCTCAAAGTTCACTCCTTTCTTTCGACACCATTCATCATTTGCTTTCCTTTTCGCTGCTTCCACTGCCGCTTTTACCAACCTTTTCTTCACTTTATATTTTTCATACGCATCGCCACTCCATTCAATTTCCACACTCTCCATTTCCCTTCTACTAATCCGTTCATACTCTTCCTTTATCCTCTCTTTAAACTCTCTCTCCTTTTCTGCCTTATTCAACTCTGACATTTTCACCTCTTCCCTCACACTCTTCTTATAACTAGCCCTCCACGATCCATCTATTCTGTTTTCCTTCCACATAAAAATGATCAGACATACCACTCATTTCACCTCTGTAAACATGCACATCCAACAATCTACTTAACATTCCTTTCTTAAGCACTACATAATCCATCAGTGCTCTGTCCACCATCTTGCCACTATCCACTCTGACAAAGGTATACTTATTCTCGTCCCTCTTTTTAAACAATGTATTTCCAATCACTAACTCATTTTCCACACATTACTCAATCAATTTCTTCCCACTCTCATTTCTTCCTGGTACTCCATATCTACCAATCACATTTTCAACCGTTTCATCACCAACTCTAGCATTCAGGTCACCCACCTAGTATTACCACTTTCCACCCTTCTTTCGCACTTGCCACACATTCGGACAAGTCCTTCCAGAAGTCCTCTCTCTCCTCAGCGCTTCTTTCTGAACCAGGTCCATATGCACTCATAAACATCCATACTTCTACACCCCACTTCAACCTCACCCACATCAATCTGGAAGATATCTCTTTCCACTCCCCCAGTTTTTCTTTTGCTTTCTCACTCACAAGCACAGCCACTCCTTCTCTAGCATGTCCACCCGTAACTCCAGACCTTCTACCATACATACCTCCAAGCTGTAATTCACCCTTTCCTTTCATCTTTTTTCACTCAAGGCTAACACATCAACCCTCCTTATAGTCATCATCCTTCCAATCTCCTCTTTCTCCCACTCAGTCGCTTTACTTCCACATCCTATCACATTTAGTGACCCTATAACTAGGGTTTGTGAGACCTTTCGGTCTCCCGCCCCCCTTTCTTTGCCTTGCTGTCTCTTAGGGAGTAGAGATAGAGAGGAGAGGATCCCCAGTCCCCTCGCTTCCTCCACTTTAGTCCTCTCTTACGACACACAGCGGACCTTGGTGGGAGAAATCTCTTACTTCTCACAAGGAGAGGGCCCCTCCCCCACAGGGACACAGGCGGACTGGTTAGCGCGTGTGCGGCACAGTTCTAAGGTCTTGGGAACCTCCTGTGTGGGTTCAAATCCAGCTACCGGACTTCCTGTGCGGAGTTTGTATGTTCTCCTCGTGCTTGCGTAGGTTTCCTCCGGGCATGGTTTAGAGCAGAAACCGTTCCTTCCACATTCCAAAGACATGCATTTCAGGTGGATTGGCCGGTCCAAATTGTCCCTAGGTGTGAATGAGCGAGCGAGTTGTCTGTCCCTGTGTGCCCTGCGATTGGCTGGCAACCAGTTCAGGGTGTCCCCTGCCCACTGCCCGATGATTGCTGGGATGGGCTCCAGCATCCCCGCGACCCTACTGAGGATAAGCGGTGCAGCTAATGGTAACGGCATTGTAACAGCTGAAAAAGGAATTGGTTAGCCCATTGCTGAAGTTAGCTTACCTTGTTACTGAAAAAAACTATTTGGTAAATCGCATATATATTTGAGGTTCTGCAAAATACATGATTAATGCTGGATTTTTTGTAATGGTACCGGAAAAAATGGAAAATTGGCCTTAAGAGTGCTTGAAACGTGCTTTAATTTGGCCATGATAAAGGTGTACGAACCCTGTATTGCCAGCCTTTTCAGGCTAATGCTGACTTGAGAAAGCAACAATGCAGGGACATCATCACGGCAGGGACTTTAATCTTGTGCACATACACGCACAATCGACGAGTGTCAAGTGGCTTAGCCTAGTGCTCTACATCCCACAACCATCTGGACATACTAACACACAAACAAGCATCTCTGTATACCCTTGTGAGGACATCCACCAGGAGCGATTTTAGGTTCAGAGCTTTGGGAATGCCGATAACACAGAGTTTAAGGTTGATTAATTTTGATTTTTTATTTCACTTAAAGTGATTTAGGATTATTCGACAAGATTTAGAAGTGTCACTTCTATTTTGTGAATGTCACATTAGACTTTGTGGTTAGCTGAAACCCTATTACTACGCTATGCCCAGTTTTTACTCATTGTGTGAATTTCCCTACAGGGATGAATAAAGTATCTATCTATCTATCTATCTATCTAATTTAATTCTAACATAGTACACACAAACATACATATAGAGAAGAACAAGTGTGTAACTATTCTATTCAACACTTCATAATTCCCCCCTACACTTTACAGATTAGGTTGTGTTGCCTGACCTTGAAGGTTGCAAACCTGTCAATAACTTTTTTGTGTTGCAACCAGCTGCTGGAGTCTGTTTTGAGCCGTGGTCCTACGAAGCCAGGTATGGAGTGGGCGTAACGCGCTGCAAGACCCTTTGCAACGTCAGTTGCTTATTGAAATTGGGAAATCTGAATAACTGCCTTCAGAGTCGGAAACATTGCAATATCCAGGCGATTGTACACTAAAAGTGTGTCTTCAATGGCACCAGACCCCCTCTTTTTGGCAACCATTACATCTGCTGTTTCAAAATCAATACCATAATGCACTACCAGTGTTGAGAATAGAGGCACAGACAAAAATATAGTCACAAGTAGGACTGCATGTGTAACGGGTGTAATAATAACTTTTGTTTTATTGATATGTTGTATAGTTTTTGTGTAAGTGTCCTGCAATGATGAGTCCAACAGTGCCACCTGCTGGTATGGGGTAAGGTTCGGTTTTGGCTTTTGACTTGTGACCAGAAGGCGGGGTTTGTTGGCAGTCTAACGGCGTGCTGTCAACGGTAAGACACGATCTTTTGGTGCTCCGCAAAAAGTTAATTTTAAACATTAAAACCACAGCTGACAAATCTCTCAACATGCACAGTAATGTGATTGATGTTGTCAAGCTGTTTGGATTTATTTTCGTTTTGTTTCTGTCGCCTTTTATGTTAGTTTTGCCGGACGTTGCATGTTGTGCTAAAATGCTAATTCCCCTTATAGAGATCAAAGCCAGCAGAGAAGCTTACCATGTGTTGTGTTGTGACTCATTCATTTGCAGGTAAATTGTACCCGTTCTTTATACTTGGTATTGTTATTATTTCTATTTTCTCATATATAAAAAAAGGATGATGTTGGTTAAAATTCAGTTTAAAGAAAAATATGTTGAATTAATTCTAAACGTTAAGAAACCACTATACGATCTCTTGTTAAAAGTATCTTGTTAAAATGGATGTAAAAATGTATTGTGATGGTTGATATTCTAAAATATATTTAATGTAAACTGAAAAGAAAGCTCTTTGATATGTTTGGGGCAGTCTAACAGCGTGCTGTCAACGAGATCAAAGCCAGCAGAGAAGTTTACCACGTGTTGTGTTGTGACTCATTCATTTGCAGCAACTGTAATAAAAACCTCATCATCCAGTCCAGCGTGAATGTGGATCTTTGGTGGGACAGGTACACCACAGTTACACATGCATGAATCCCATGAAGCAAGTCTTGATTCACACCAGAAACCCACCTATGTGTTCTCAAACACTAATTGTTTTATGACCAAGAAAATTAGAATTAAGTATCATAATTACATGATGATTAATAATAAGTAATAAAAATAATGTAATAATAATAATAATAATAATATCAATTCATAACTTTTAAAAAAATGTTAATTGGTTTTTAGATTATCCATCAACATCTGATAATAATGTGGTCAACCGATGTGGGGAAAAAATACATAATTATAGAATACATCTTAAACGTTTTTCTTAATGGGATGTTTTCAACTTCAGCCACTGTTCATATTTTGTCTCCGGGAGTTTGGTTGCAATAGACTCTTATCATAACATATTGCTTTTTTACAGAAAAAAACAACTGCCCATGTCCATGTTGTCATGATTACCCAAGTGGAGCCACCTGGGGTAATCATCTGACGCGCGGAAATGCGCTTCCTGATTGGTTTATGTTCCCTTTTTAAGAACGCTACGCCGAGACCTGGTTGTCTGAGGATTACTTCTGTACCCCGTATGACTCTCCCGATTACATGTGCCTTCTTGTTTACCTGATTCTGCCTGCCTGCCTGCCTGCCTCCGATCCGACCTGCTTCCGTCCCACGCTACGATCTTCTCTCCAGTCCTGGTAAACTCGACCTGCCTCCGTCCCACGCTACGATTGGCTACGTCTTTCGAAGTTGTCTTCTCGGCGTTGCTGCTGCTGACGTTCGACGGTCATCGCGTCTCCCGCTAACCCTTACGCTTCCCCAAATAAAGAATTGTACGAACGCTCTGGGGTCTCCTGCTCTGTTCTGGTCCTCCCTGACACATGTTGGTGCTGGGAGGATGACCACACACTTACAGACACGCAACAATTAAGATACTATTCATTGTTGCATTCTATCAAATACAGCTGAAATGAAGACTATTATCTGTTGATAATAACAAAGTAATGAAATTGGGTGGCAGTGGAATCATCAGACATAAGACCCAGTAGGGGCATATCAAATGCATGTGGTGGGCACAACATTTTTGCTCTGCTGGTTTTCTCTTCATTTTGTTTTTGTTTCTTGTTTATTTATTTTTTTTAACAGTCGTTTTTTTTTTTTTTGAGTTTTTCTTTGTTTCTTTCTCCTAGCTCTTTACTTATTTTTTCTTGCTCTTTTTCTTGCTCTTTTTTATGTTTTGTTTACATTATGTTTTATTTTTTTCTTCTGTTGTTTACGAGTGCATTTGCGTTCATCTGCACGGACACTCTCTGCCAACCCAAAGAAAAGTTGATGTAGTAAGTAAGAGCACAAATTAAGAAAAAGCAAGAAAAGAGAAGTAAAGACCTAGAGAAAAAGAAACAAAAAGAAACAAAAGAAGGGAAAAAGGGAAAATGGCGTACGAGATGAAAACCAAGAGAAAATGAAGTAAACAGGAAGCAAACAAAGAAAAATGAAGAGAAAAATAAAAGAAAAAAACAAGAAAAAAAACGCAAAATAAATGGGGGAAATATCATGAAAAAAGGCAGCTTTTGATCTCAGTATATAACTAATAATAATGTAGTATCATACACAAAACGTATTACTATATATTTCTAATTTGTTATACTACTAAATTATAATAGCATTTTTTTCACCCTGCATTGAACCTTTACTCATTTAAACTTCCAACCTTTTTCATTCTAAGCACTTTCACTTCAAGTAACTGGAGTCCCTGCGTGACACAACAAAATATCAATTAAAATATTGTTATCATAGTTGCATTTGATATCCACCCCCCGTGAGACTGCTGTCTTCTGACGCCATTGGCTCCGAATGAACTCACCCACTCCGAACTTCTCATTTTCAGTTAGCATCCACATGGCGTCAGAGTTTCAAGACCTCTCGAAAAGCGAATGTTAGCTCCTAATGCAGTCAGGCAAAATGTATGAATCAAAAGACTGGTTGAAAACAAACGACTGCTCCTCCACTTAGGGGCTTCTCCATTGGAAACGCGCAGTCACATCACAACGAGAATGCGCGCGGCTCCCTTAAGCCGATCAGCACCGACAAAGCGTTGCGTGTGCGCAAAGATGCGTGGACAAAAAAGGGACCCGATTTATACACGTATGGCTTTATTGTCATTTTATAAAAACAATCGTCAGGATATGGAGCTGGGGCATTAACAGGGGGGTTGGGGTGTAGGGGTGGCTAGTACCCACCCACCGACATGCTATGCTTACCCAAAGAAAACGGCATGAACGGTGCATTCGCAATGATCGCAGCAAGGCTTTAGGGCTAGGACCTCAGCTTGGCCTTTTGGCTGAGAGTAAGTGTCCCGGCTCCTAAGCTTTGTAGCATATAATGAACTGACCGATAACGGATAATGGATAATGAATAACGAAGATAGATCAATAACCCTTAAAAACCCCAAAACCCCATGTATTGGTGAGAGCAGTTAAAAAATAAATTGAAAAAATGTATTTAAAAGACAAACAAATGAAGAAAAAAAAGGGGGGGGGAGAAAACCAAAAACAATAAATTAAGCAAGAAAAAAAGAAGTAAAAGGTTGGGTAAACAGAAACAAAAGAAAAAAAAGCTGGAAAGAAAGAGGAAACAGCAAGAGAAAAAAGAAAATTGGAAAAAGGAAACAAAAGAAGAAAAACATAAAATGAGGGGGGGAAGAAGAAAAAAATAATTAAGCAAGAAAAAGAAGTAAAGAGCTATGAAAAACACAAGAATAAAATAAAACAGGGAAATAGGGGGTGAGACAGCAAACAGGAAAAAATTCAAAAAGAGGGAAAAATAATTAAAAAGCTAGGAGAAAAGAAACAAAAGAAGAAGAAAAAAGAAAATAAAAAAAGACAAAAAAAGGAAAAAGGCGGGGAAAAAAAAGACCCAAAAAAGTTTTCGGGGTCCCTTTTTTCAGTGTATACTAATAATGTAATATTCTGCACAAAATAGAATATAACTTTTGGAAAAATCTATTATTCTCGGGTCAGGTCAGGTATTGGAGCAGGAATGCTAAGGCACTTCGCCACGCTCACACTACCCCTCCACTACCCCGGCCTTCTCCGGCCCATCGCCCAGGCAGATGCCTGGCCCATGCCCCAGCCCTCTCTGTATCCTTCCAGGTGCGAGAGCCGCGATACACGCGGGCGACCCACTCTGCCGGTCCAGCCTCTCGGATCCCTAACAGATAGGATTCGATGAGCTTGGTACGGAAACTAACGATCAGTTCCCCTTAATATAGGGGCGAGGGACGCTTGACCAGACCATGCCTCTATGGGCGTGGTCTTAGATATCCGATCCTGCCAGTATTGGGTAACGGTCTAGAAGTTGTGAAGCTTGTTAGAAAGCCAAAGAAGTGAGAAATTTGCGTAATGTTCTGTACTTGAGAATGCCCCTCCAATCGACATAACTACGACGGTGAGAACATTATCTTATCAATACATTGCCTTCGATGTTTTAATTACATTCAAAACTTCATGTTATCAGATTTCATTATGGTGGTACGTTCGGGAACTGTCCAAAAGGGGACGCAGTCGTTCCATCTATTCCAAAATTCTAAGTTTCTTAGAAGTCAATTTTGTGTTTATTTGCTCTACACAGGAGAAACACAAGCCCAGCGACTCCGCTTATTCACTCAGCGTCAGGAGTGCCCCTACCAAGCCCGCCTGGGTTTTCGCAAAGATCACTCGGTCATCAGCAAAGTCCAGATCTGTGACCCATTCCTCACCAAACGACACTCTGCAGTCCCCTCGCCCCACCACCGCCCCTATAATTGGGTCCATGGAAGCGCTGAAGAGGGATTGGGCTAGCACGCAGCCCTGTCTCACCCCAGAGTAAACCGGGAAGTAACAGGAAAGCATACCCACAACCCCCTCAGCACTCTCTGGACCTGAATACAGGGCGGAGATGAGCCGGAGGAGCGGTAGGGTATTACCCTTTCCCTTCCAGATGGGGACAATGAGGCCCTTTCTCCAGTCAGTAGGGATGACCCCCGAGTTCCAGACAAAGCAAATGAGTGCAAGTAATCGCTGGAGGACGGAGTCACCGCCAGCTTTGAAGTCTACGTGTGGATTCCACAGATCCCCCGCCACTTTTACGTCCTTTAGTTAATCAACCGCCTTTCTGGTTTCTTCCAGGAAAGGTGGACAGCAATCTAGGGGGATCAGTGACCAGGATATCGTCTTCGTGCGCAAAGAGGTCTCGGTGAGGTGGATCCACCGCATACAGCTCTTCAAAGTACTCAGCCCAGCGGGCCCCAACCTGAGTCAGATCAGACAGGACCACAGGGCACCGCGCAGGCGGCCCCATAGACCAGAGCGCCCATATAGCTCCGTAGGCTAGTTGCGAGTTGCCGGTTTGAAGGCCGCTCTAGACCCACCCACAGAGATCACTAACCCTCCTCTCATGGTCGCTGCGCATTGCCCAAATGGCTCTCCACCTCCGCTCCCTGCGCAGCTCGGTCTAGCTATCGAGTTTAGCTCTGCGACACGCCTCGATGAGTTCAACAGTTTCCTCTGTGACACAATCCCGAGATTTCCTAGGGAGGCTCGGAATGGACTCATCGGCAGCATCCAGAACGCAGGTTTTGAGGAAGTTCCACTCCTGTTCCATGTCATCAGGGTAAGCAGCTCCCGCCAATGTTTCCCCAAGCTTGCTGGCATACGCATGCGCAATATCAGGATCGGGCAGGCGGGACACTTCCGTCCGTGAACGACCGACCAGCGCCTGCCTAGGGGTCCTGAATCGCAGTCTCAACATTGCAGTTAGTAGCATGTGGTCACAGTTGTAGAACTGCGCACTTCTACATACCCTACAGTTTTGGGTCCATCTCCAACGCCCGTCTACAAGAATGTGAACATTCTCTTTCTTCGTGACACCGCCATTGGAATACCAAGACCAGCGTCTAGAATCCAGTCTTTGAAACCACGACCCAGCAATCCTCAACCCAACGCTCGACCCAAAGTCGAGCAGCATTGAGGAGCTCTGGCCGCGCTTTCCGGATCCGTGAGGACAAACAGAAGACTTGTATCCAGCTCTGGAAGTGCCAGTGGTTGCATTAAAGTCTACCAGGACAATAAGAAAATCGCCTCTAGGAACTGCATCTACCACCGATTGGAGTTTGGTGTAGAACGCTTCTTTCATGGAGTCATCACTCACCCCAGTCGGAGTGTACACTGCGACAAGAGAGACATTCCCCACGGAGTGAGCAAGTCACAGTGGCATAATGTGCTAACAGACTGGTGAAACCTCCCGAACCTAGGGGACTAGACCTCAGGCAACCGTCACCCCCTCAGTATGGCAACCGTCTCCACGGCCAGACCAGTAGTAGGTGTTGCCACCACCGTCCACACCACCGCAGTACACGGCCTCCTAACCTCAGAGAGGGCAGCGACAGCAACACCCGAGATAAGAGAGGTACGCGGGAGTCCTCGCGGACAGAGGTCACGTTCCAGGCGCCCATCCGGATCGACCACCTCAGATTCAATCGAGGGGGTGGAGAGCCAGGGGTCAACATCTCAGTACCGAAGCGACGCTGTAGCTCCCAAACCGACCCGGTTGTTCCAAGGTTTGCTCCCATTCCGTCGATGGGTGCCCCACAGGCTTTGCCCTATCCTTTTCATGCAACGCCTATAACAGGCTTCGGGAGTACTCTCTCTGAGCGGGTTTCGACTGGGTTTTTGGCTATTTGCTGCAGAGAAATTTCAGGAGGAGGGGGTACAAACCCCAGCTCCCTAGGCTCCAGAGGCAAGGGTCGCCATTCCTTTTCACATCGCACAATGCCGCAGGAACATTATTCTACTAAACCATTATAACATTTATTTTTTCAATCTGCTGTGAACTTTTAACGCTTTTAAACTACTTTTAAAAATATTGACTTTTAACTGCAAAACAATTTAACTACAATATAAAAAAATAAACTGTGCATAAAAAAAAAATGCTAATCTTGAAACACTTCCCTGAAAAATACTTGGAAACAGTGCTCTGCAAAACAATTTGGCTGGTAATCTGAGGTGGGTAGAGTAGCCAAAAAATTTACTCAAGTAAAGTAATGTTACTTCATAATAATACTACTCGTAAGAAGCAAAAGTAGTTATCCAAATACTTACTTGAGTAAAAGTAAAAAAGTACTAAGTGAAATAGTTACTCAAGTACTGAGTAACTGAAGCACCGTGAGAGTAATTGATTTTTTTTGAATAGCCAATCAGATCATCAAATTATCAAAGTCCATCAAATCAACAAAGAAAACCTTTAATTTAAAATTAGATTAAAATACTCATTGTACATTTAAGTGCTTTAATAAACATTCATCCATCCATTATCTGCACCTCTTATCCTCAGTAGCGTTGCGGGGGTGCTGGAGCCCATCCCAGCTATCTTCGGGCAGTGGGCAGGGGACCCCCTGAACTGGTTGCCAGCCATTCACAGGGCACACATACAGACAAATCACTCGCTCATTCCCACATAAGAACAATTTAGACCGGCCAATTAAACTGACATGCGTGGTTTTGGAATGTGGGAGGAAACCGGAGTGCCCGGAGGAAACCCACGCAAGCACGGGGAGAACATACAAACTCCACACAGGGAGGTTTGAACTTTAATCAACAATAAAATAAAAAAACAGGTTGGCTACAATCACACTCTCATAATACTCATGTTACTCATCACTCTCCTGAGAGCACCCAAAACCTTGCTTATAGGGTCACTAAATATATATATCTAGTAAAAGTAAAGGTATAGGGATTTTAAAATAGAATAGAATAGAATTTACTTTTATTGTCATTCTTTGTAACCATGCACACAGAACAAAATGTCGATACACCTGACCCGTACAGTTAAACTGTAGCAAGCCGATGCAGCCACAGCCAAACAGGGCGCAGCCATTTTTTTGTCATTAGGTGACCAAACCCCCCAATTCCAACCCTTAATGCCGAGCGCCAAGCAGGGAGGCAATGAGTACCAATGTTGTAAGTCTCGTATGACTCGGCCGAGGCTTGAATCAGCGACCTCCTAGTCTCGGAGCGGGCGCCTTACCATCTAGGCTATCGAGCTGCAAAATACTCCTAGAAGTACATTTTCCAAAACGTATTCAAATCAATGTAATGGAGTAAATGTACTCTGTTACCACCCACCTCTGGTGGTAATATTACGGTAGTTGTGCCTCACCCCTTACATCTTATATGCCCCCAACGAGACTCAGGTCTGGCGTAATTTGAAACAGTCTCTAGTTACTCGTTGAAAAATGTCATCAGTAATGTATTCCAAATACTATAATATTAAAGTAATGCAAATTGATTACTTTCAAATACTTTTGGATAACCCCAATTTCAAATGTAATAGTAAAAGACAAAATGAACTAAATATAAATACAATGACAATTATTCTATAAGATACAGTGGCCTGCAAAACTATTTGGCCCCCTTGAACTTTGAGACCTTTTGCCACATTTCAGACTTCAAACATTAAGATATAAAACTGTAATTTCTTGTGAAGAATCAACAATAAGTGGGACACAATCATGAAGTGGAACATACTTTATTACATATTTTAAACTTTTTAACAAATAAAAAACGAAAAAGTGGGTGTGGAAAATTATTCAGCCCCATTGAGTTAATACTCTGTAGCGCCTCCTTTTGCTGCGATTACAGCTGCAAGTCGCTTGGGGTATGTCTCTATCAGTTTTGCACATCAAGAAACTGATATTTTTGCCCATTCCTCCTTGCAAAACAGCTCGCCCTCAGTGAGGTTAGATGGAAAGCGTTTGTGAACAGCAGTTTTCAGTTCTTTCCACAGATTCTCAATTAGATTGAGGTCTGGACTTTGACTTGGCTATTCTAACACCGTGATATGTTTTTTGGTGAACCATTCCATTGTAGCTTTTGCTTTATGTTCTGGATCATTGTCTTGTTGGAAGACAAATCTCCTTCCCAGTCTCAGGTCTTTTGCGGACTCCATCAGGCTTTCTTCCGGAATGGTCCTGTATTTGGCTCCATCTATCTTCCCATCAATTTTAACCAACTTCCCTGTCCCTGCTGAAGAAAAGCAGGCCCAAACCATGATGCTGCCACCACCATTTTTGACTGTGAAGATGGTGTGTTGAGAGTGATGAGTTGTGCGCTTTTACGCCAAACATAACGTCTTGCATTGTTGCCAAAAAGTTGGATTTTGGTCTCATCTGACCAGAGCACGTTCTTCCACATGTTTGGTGTGTCTCCCAGAAGGTTTGTGGTAAACTTTAAACGACACTTTTTATGAATATCTTTAAGAAAGGGCTTCCTTCTTGCCACTCTTCCATAAAGGCCAGATTTGTGCAGTATATGACTAATTGTTGTCCTATTGATAGATTCTCCCACCTCAGCTGTAAACTATGGTGGAGCGTATATGACCAATATTTATTTATTTATTGTATTCTTTAATCTTACCCCACAAAAATGTTCCACTTCCACCAAAACTACACAGCAGAAATTTCAGTCATGTAATTTGATATTTACAGGTGGCACAATCACTGCATAAATTTGGATTAGCGCCCAGTAAGCCGGTTACACACAGAAAATAATGGTGGCTTAGGTACATAATACAAACATTCCAAAAATATCATTCCTTTATTAGAGTCTCTTTACGGCTGTCAGGAAAAGTTTTGCGGTGTTTTTCAGCAATTTGCAGCAGATGCTGCAGATCAGTTTCATCTTCTGTGATTTGACCACAGTATTTCTGAATCAGCGCTACACCTCGTTCTGCAAGATCATTGACCACACTGACTACCTGAACAGTTTCCAAACCTTGTTTGAAGTGGTTCAACATCAAGATAGCCAACAGGAAGGTTAATGATTTTAAAGAAAGTGCTAGATCGAGAGGACACAAACTTCTAGACATTTGCTAGTAACAGTGTATAAATCCACAAATATCCTCTTTTGAAAATCCTGTTCAGCAATTTCATCTATGTTGGCCTTATTTTTCAACCAATGTTCCCTCTAATTTTCCATGGGTCTAAGCGTTCACACAAAGTCTGTGAGCAACGCTTGAAACAACAGTGAGCAACAGCAATCCCAAGTTTGGCAACTAATCCATTATCAAACATGTCCAAAACTTAACATCAAGTTACAATTCCGGCAATGCAAAAAAAAAATTCACTTTTGAATGAATTGACTAATGTATTATTGCAAAGGTTGTACGGCCTACAAACGTCATTTGTTTTTACAAAAATTATTTCACAAGATTTCCATTTCTTTTTTCTCCTGGTATGTTTTGTCGCATAATACTAACATTTTTGGGGGCTTATTTAGTCGGTTCCACGTTACACAACTGTATTTACCGTATTTTCCGCACTATAAGGCGCACCTAAAAGTCTTTTTTTTTCTTCAAAAGCTGACCATGCGCCTTATAATACGCTGCGCCTTATATATGGATCAATATTAAGTCGCAAAGTCTTGCAACTAATGCAAGCAGCCGCCGACTAGACTTTCCCCCGAACGCAAAGTAGTCCGCGGTGAATGCTGGTATTTATATACCGGCGTTTCATTAGCTAATCAATGTGTCAATCAACATTTGAATCGATCACTTTTGGCTAAAGTTATTCGGAGGTAAAGGGGGCGGATCCTTTTTATCATTTACAGGCTCGCATAGGCTAAACGGGCGAAACAAACCCTGCAATTGGCCGAAAAAAATGTGTCAATCATCAGTTGAATCGATCACTATTAGCTAAAGTTATTCAGATGTAAAGGGGGCGGATCCTTTTTATCATTTACAGGCTCGCATAGGCTAAAGGGACAAAACAAAGCCTGCAATTGGCTGAAAAATATGAATGTGAATAGCATGTTAGGTAGAACTACGGCATAGAGGAAACATGTTTTACCATTCTGTATTTGTAAATATTTTACTCTCCTGGATTTACTACACTCACGGATGTAAGAGGACCATGGTTGCACATTATTATTGAACGCAACAACTTCGGTGAGCTACTCCGGCTATATATTTTCCCAGTATCTTGCTTCAGAGTGATATAGATGTTTCTGTGATGGGTCTTTTTTTAAATTAAACACAAATCAAAGTGTTTATTGTCATATGCACAGTAAAGTTGCGAGCGAAAAAGAAAATAGAAACTAAGGAATGGTTGGCATTTCTTGAATCCCAAGACTTTAACCTTCCGAATGATATTTGGAACGATGACATCGTACGGACACCGCACCCACACGTGTCTACAACACGTATTTGCTTCTTTGCAAGCTTTTGGAATGTTAAGGGGGTAATAAGTTGGACTGAACTATCTGACTGTTTTGTCCACGTTCCCATTGTAGCGCCTTATAATCCGGTGCGCTTTATGTATGGAAGATATAGGACCAAAAGCTATTTTTGGGGGTGCGCCCTATAACCCGGTGCGCCCTATAACCCAGTGCGCCCTATAGTGCGTAAAATACGGTAAACACATTTTTTAGTGTAAGTACAATGTTGGCAACAAGATTGACTTGGTATAATTGGAAATTATTTGAATGGAACACAAACTTTTTCCTCTTTTCAATACTATGGTGGACTGAAAAGCACCCTCATTTTAAGGGTCCTGTATAGGTGTTATGGTTTCAAAATTACTGCAAATTTACCGCACAACCTAACACCTAAACAGGACACTATGAAACGTGTATTAGTGCAAGAATTTAGTATCATTTAAAAATTGCATATATGAATTGTAGATCTGCAAAATATAAAAAAATTGAATTTGAGTTCTTCTTTTAAAAGTAATGGAAAATATGAAAAATATTAATGAAGGACAAAAAAGTGCTTGAATTTGGCCATGAAAAAGGTGTCCAATTTTTTATTTAATGGCAAATAGACTGCATTTATAAACATTTCAACCAGTCACTGAGGATCTCCAAAGTGCTTTACAATACATTTCACACTTTACTCATTCACACACACACACACACACACACACACACACACACACACACACACACACACACACACACACACACACACACACACACACACACACACACACACACACACACACACACACACACACACACCAATAGCAGAGTAAGTATTGCTTTTTGAGGCATTAAAGATTCCATGTTTTGCCCCACAACACTTCAACAATTACCTTGGAGTAGCCAGGAATAACAGCAGCGACCTTTTTGGTGTCAAAACAACCGCTCTACCTCCTGAGTTACTGTTTTTAAAACGGGGTGAGTTTGACACATCCATCCGGCTTTGAATTTTAGATTTCTGCAAGGCTTTGGCATTGCTACATTTTATTCTCCCAATCTATGTGTTCCGGTTCTTCTAGGATCCTGAGCAGTAACAATTATTAAATACAATGCACCTTGAGTTGAAGGGACAAAACCTTTTTTTCAATTAGGCACAGAACGTGAAGGTTTCCTCCCCACAAACATGCAGATATTATGTTCCATAATTTTTCACGCGCCATGGATCGAGAAAGTTATTTCCAAAGTTGACAGTTAAACCTCATACCCCTTAGAGCTGGGACATCATTGAATGACAAGGATTCAAAACAATGGTGGATCCCGGAGCGCCTCCCTGACCCGGTCCTTTATGTCCCAGGTGAGCGTAGCTACCATGCGGGACGCAGGTAGGATGGCAGCCGGACCTCGGGGTTGACCATAGTAATCAGCAGATGCATAGCCTTAACTTCCACTTTGAGTAATTGGAACTTTGCTTACCGTGTTGCTGGGGAATTTCTGAAAGTTTTGATCGAGTTGCGTGCATTGACCTTTAAAAGCTGCTTGGGGTAAGTTTACCTGCTGTCGTGTAGAGCAGTGTTTTTCCACCCTTTTTGAACCAAGGTACACTTTCATTTATAAAAAAAGTTCCGGGGCACACCCTCCATTGAAAATGAAGTTACGTCAAATATTTTACTGTACTACCTTATAAGTAGGTAATTAGTATATAAAAAGAAGAAATTAATACTTAATATACAAAATAATGATGTGCTGTATTTATGTTTTTATTTTTTACAGTGCAATCTTAAACCGCTTTGTTAAACAAATTAAGTTATTAAATGTACGGTGCAACCTCATGAACATATAATTAGTATACAAAAAGTATATACAAATCTACTGCCACTTACAGATATGGATGATTATTACAGTTCCTCGTCTGAAGATAGCAAAGATAGTGAATAATGGCCTGATTTTTTGGAAAGATAAAATTTGACAAATTCCAGCGGCACACTAGACAAGGCCAACGGCACACTAGTGTGCCCCGGCACACTGGTTGAAAAAACATTTTTGCCTTCACCTTCTTTTATGCTGTCCCAATCAGATGCAGAGGTTTTAATTCATGCGTTTATTACTTCTCGGCTTGATTACTGTAATGAATTGCTTTCTGGTCTCTCGATGTCTAGCTTTAAAAGTTTGCAGCTGGTTCAGAATGCGGCAGCTAGACTATTGACCAAGAAAAAAAAGTTTGAGCATATTACTCCTGTAATGGCCAACTTGCACTGGCTCCCAGTCCACTTAAGTTGTGACTTTAAGGTTCTCTTATTAACATACAAATGTTTGCATGGACTTGAATTGAACCCTCTTATCTCTCTGATTTGATTTCCCCCTATGTACCTGCACGGAGTCTCCGCTCGGAAAATGCCGGTCTACTTGTGACTCCGAGAGCCAAGAAGTCTGCAGGCTTGAGAGCGTTCTCCATCCGGGCCCCGGTGCTATGGAATGCCCTGCCTCTGGTGATAAGATCTGCAACCTCAATGGAAGGTTTTAAATCAGGACTTAAGACACACTTCTATTCCAATGCTTATGATTGATGCCCACCTCATATTTTGTATTGTCCTGTCTTTTTCCGACTGCCTGCCTGGTGGTGATACGAAGAAGGACGATCTGAGATGAGTCAGCGGACCAGTGTCTGACCTGAAGCATGTCAATGCCTGCATTTACCAGCTGGCAGAGATGGGAAGCTGCGTCGTGGCCGTCATAGACTTTCTGGACTAGTTTACAGGATGGGGGCGTCGTTGCTGTCATGCACTTTCCGGACAAATTTTCAACATGTTACCTAGTGTTTACTATGTTTGTGTACTGTAATTCTAAATCTAATTAACCCTGGTCATCCTGAAAGGGGGATTACCACTTGTGAGGTCCATTCTCAAGGTTTCTCTTTTTCCTCACACTGAGGTTTTGAGTTGTTCCTTGCCCGCACGTTGGTTTAAGAGCAGGCAATTGTGTAATTGTAATCCTGTGCAGTCCTTTGAGACATTTTTGTGATTAAGGACTATATAAATAGATGTGACTTTACTTGACTTTAAGTATTTGACTTTTCTTTTTGTGTTTTCGCTGCGTGTATTGGAATCAATTTAAAATTGTCCAGAAACCTTTCCCGTTAGTGTGCGGGCTCCCAAAGGATTCCAGTTTTGTTTAGTCTAGGTTAATCTTGGCAGCTGGCATTAGTTTGATGGTATAGTAATGTAAAGAGTCATTGCCATTTACGCTTTGCGCCCAAGAGGACAGGTGAAGTGACCAATAAGCCTGGTATTGGAGAAATTGGAAAATAAGATAGAAAGTGCTTAAAAAGCAATTTAAAAATAATCTAATAGCATTCCTTCATTCACTTCATGCATTCATTCACATGTGACTCACTATTCATAGAGGCGCTGTTAGACTAATTGTGTGCGTCATAATTTTAAACACTGACATTTGAGACAGAGAGAAACATCACAGATGTTGGGGAAATTTTGGAAAATTTATATTTCAGTGTGTAATAATTCATGCCTCCCAGTAATACAAAATAATTTCAGTAATGGAAATAACAATGATTTGAATACTAGGAACATGAACAGAGTTCATACTGTCATGATTACTGATGCGGGGCACCTGAGTCTGCTCCTTTGGCGCCAACTGCCTCGGATGCTGATTGGCTGCCTGTCACTTTTTAAACCCCCGTCTTCCTGTCACTGGTTGTCAGTCTGTCTGCAAACCTCAGCTACGCTAGGCAAGCCTTCCGACCCTGACTCTCTCCTGTTCTGATTCCTGTTTAATTCCCGGCTCCGACCCATTTTCTGTACTTGACTACGTTTTTGCTCCCCCCCCTCCCAGCCACCGATCTGTTTTTTTCCCGCTCTTGACACTGCCATCGCTCGCCACGGAAATACCACTTCCGCGTCTGAGCAACCTGCTCCCCACGACTAGCGATCTACAGAGCGTGTATCCTATCCTATCCCTTCTTCCAAATACAGTAAGACCTCGGTTATCGCGGTTAATGGGGACCAAAACCACCCGCGAAAAGTGAAAATCCGCGAAGTAGCGGAGCACCTTCCCAAAAAAATTTCTTTTTTTTTTTTTAAAATTATTATTTTTTGGACCCGGTTAATGGGGACCAAAACCACCCGCAAAAACTTAAAATCTGCGAAGTAGCAACGCCACTTCAAAAAGAAAAAAAATATATATCTATATATATATATACATATATATATATATATATATATATATATATATATGTATATATATTTTTTTTTTAATTAATATTTTTTAGACCCGATTAATGGGGAGCAAAACCACCCAAAAAATGGAAAATCAGCGAAGTAGCGACGCCCCTTCAAAAGGAAAAAAAAATCTCATCTCATTATCTGCACCGCTTATCCTTATTATTCGCGAGCGAGCCCCTAATCCGCGGCGCGGGTACTTTCGGGCGCGATACGCACGACGCCGCGACAAGCTGAGCGGGTCGGGCTCTCCGCGCGGAGGCCGGCCTGTCGGAAGCGCAGAATTTGTACGGGAGTCGGATTTGGGCACAACACCGGGAAACGAGAACGGTGCGCCGTGCTAGGGTCGTCAGCCGAGGGGGATTCCCGCAAAAAGTAGCGACGCCCCTTAATTTTTTTTTTTTAAATTTTTTTTTACCATTACAGACTGCGAAGCTCTGAATCCGCGAACGTCGAACTGCGAAGTAGCGAGGTCTCACTGTAAGAGAAACGCATGCAAGTGGGTCCTGTCTTCGTTCTGTTCCTGACAGTACAGACTGACCAGCAATGGACCCAGCGGACGTTTCCCCAAGCGGGGATCAGGGAAACGCGGAAACTCCCTCTGCCTTGCAACGGCCTGCATTCGGCCGAGGGCGCGGTCCAACGGGTCTCGAGTGATGTCGCCACTCTCCTGCAACGAGTCCAGCAGATGAAACATCTCTTAGAACAACAGCACCAGCAAGTGGTGAAGCTGTCTGAGCTTTTGTCAAGACAAGTCACGTCATCGGCTCCACCCCCCAGTAATTCCCTTCCGAGCGTGCCACCCCGCTCCTCGCCCGTTCCGTTCACAAACGCGCCCGCCATCAGAGCGGCGAGCCGCGAGTGGGCGCGCCGGAGAAGTTTTTGGGCGATCCTGCTCAGGTACGCGCATTCCGTGTAAACTGCCAACTCATTTTCGACCTGCAACCCCGAAACTTCGCATCATAAGGTGGCCTTACCATCAACCACCCGTCCGGGAGGGCTCGACTCTGGGGAACGACAGAATTTGAACAGGGATCGGCGCCGTGTTAGAGTTAGGCCCAGGAGATCCTCAAGGTGTTCGGTACGTGATGCCCATCAGCCGACGCATCGAGATAGCTGATGAACATACGTCAGGGAAAGCGCACGATTGCCGATTTTTCGATCGACTTTCGGACCCTAGCAAGCCAGAGTAACAGGAACTCGGAGGCATTAGTGGACGCCCACCTCCACAACTTGGCAGATTATATGAAGGATGAGTTGGTGTCCCACGCTCCGCCGACCAATCTCGACGAGGCCGTTGCATTGACGTCTCGGATCGATCGCAACGCCAGGAGAGAGGACGTGCGGGCCTGCCATCTGCCGGCTTGTCCCGAGAGGCGGGTTAGAGTTACGGTTAGTTCCCCGACATTCCGGCCAATGGCTGCGACCCACCACGAGGCCATGGAAGTGGATCGTGCGTCGCTATCCGTCGAGGAGCGTCAGCGGGGATTTTCCGAGGGCCTCTGCCTGTATTGTGGAGGAAAAGGACACCGGGTCTCTTCAAGGAAAAGGGAAAGCTCGTCAGACATTGAAGGCGTCCGATTGAGCTCAGCCCTTATCCCGACCTCCAGAACCCAGAGACCTAGCCTCCTGATCCCCAGCTCCCCCAGACTCTGTTGGGGCTGGTGCATTCCGGCGCAGAGGCCAATATCCTAGACATTGCTCTTGCCCAAAAGCTGGGTATACAACTTGCTCCTCTGCTGACCCCGGTATCTGCCCGAGCTCTGGACGGTCATCTGTTGGGCACGGTCGCGCAAATTACGGAGCCAGTGAAGATAAGGCTGTCCGGGAACCCCCGCGAGCGGATACGCTTCCATCTGCTCCCTTCCCCCGGTCAACTTCTCGTCCCATGGTTGGTGCAGCACAATCCCCACCTCGACTGGTGTTCAAGGGGTCGTTCTGAAATGAGGGGTCGAGTGTCACTGGGGCCTGTCTGTGCGCCACATCTCATCCTGACCGACCTGTGCCCTCGAAGACTCCACCAGACCTATCTAAGGTTTTCCCCCTGCTAACACCACTTGCAGGGGGTCTTCACCTCTCTGCCTCAACATCGACTCTATGATTGCGCTATAGACCTCCTACCGGGCTCAACTCCTCCCCGGGGCCGTCTCTACTCTCTCCCAGCACCCGAGAGACAGGTCATGGAGGAATATATCTCTGACGCTTTGGCAGCAGGCATCATGCGGCCGTCGTCGTCGCCGGCAGGAGCGGGGTTCTTCTTCTTAGGGAAGAAGAACGGATCCTTACGCCCCTGCATCGATTACCGTGGTCTGAATGAGATCACGGTTAAAAATCGGTACCCCTTACCTCTGCTCTCCTCCGCCTTCAAACTGCTTCAAACTGGACCTCCGCAACGCTTATAATCTGGTTCATATCCAGGAGGGCGACGAGTGGAAGATGGCATTCAACATCCCTACGGGGCATTACGAGTAGTCATTCCCTCCAGCTTGACCAATGTCTCCGCCGTCTTCCAGTCCCTCATCAACAACGTGCTTAACTGGTTCATTTTCGTTTACCTGGATGACATCCTAATTTTCTCCAAGTCCCTGGAAGAACACACGCAGCACGTCCAGCTCGTCCTTCGTCGCCTCCTGGAGAACTCGCTCTTTTTCAAGGCAAAAAAGTGTGAGTTCCACACCAAGACAGTGGCCTTCTTGGGATATATCGTGGCGGAGGGGAAGAGTCAAATGGACCCCAGCAAGGTATCGGCAGTCACCTCCTGGCCCGTCCCCGACTGCCGCAAGAAACTCCAGCAGTTCCTCGGGTTTGCCAACTTCTACCGCCGGTTTATTAGGACCTATAGTTCAGTGGCAGCCCCTCTCACGGCTTTCACTAATCCCAAGGAGCCGTTTCGATGGTCTACAGTGGCCAATGCGACTTCACCGCCCTCAAGGCCCACTTTTCCACGGCTCCCATTCTCCAGGTGCCTGACCCCGAACGTCAACTCGTGGTAGAAGTGGATGGCTCGGATGTTGGGGTTGGTGTGCTTTTATCACAGAGGTAGGCCGAGGACCACAAGATGCACCCATGCGCCTTCTTTTCGTGTCGCTTGTCCCCTGCTGAGTGTAACTACGACGTGGGAGACCGAGAACTGTTGGCCGTAAAAATGGCATTGGAGGAATGGCGGCACTGGCTGGAGGTGGTTCCGGTTCCATTCTGATCACAAGAACTTACAATACATCCGCTCGGCTAAGTGCCACGACAATCCCGTTGGTCCTTGTACTTCGCCCTGTTCAACTTCACCCTCTCCTACCGCCTAGGGTCCCGAAATGTCAAGCCAGATCCCCTCTCCCGTCAGTTCCAGAAGGAGGACAGTCAACCCCGGGGTCCGGCTGCCATCCTACCTGCTTCCCGCGTGGTTGCTACGCTTACCTGGGACATATAGGACTGGGTCAGGGAGGCGCTCCGGGATCAAGCAGATCCCAGTACATGTCCTGAAGGGCATCTGTTCATCCCGGAGGGCCTTCGATCGGAGGTTCTCCATTGGGGGCATGACTTCCGCCTGTCCTGCCACCCGGGGGAAGCTCGGACCTTTAGTTTCCTTTCATGACGCTTCTGGTGGCCATCCTTGGCGAAGGATGCTCGAGAGTATGTTAAGGCCTGTCAGACCTGCGCCATGAACAAGTCATCTAATCAACCTCCCGCCGGCCTGCTTCAGCCCTTGCCTGTTCCCAAGAGTCTCACATCTCTATGGATTTTGTGACTGGGCTGCGTGCTTTAGAGGGGATGACGATAATTCTCACTATTGTGGATCGATTTAGTAAGATGGTCCACTTCGTGCCCCTACCCAAACTCCCCTCCACCAAGGAAACAGCAGGCAGTCCAGCTTTATGTCTTCAGGCTCCATGGCATTCCAAAGGACATTGTTTCGGACCGAGGTCCCCAATTTTCATCCGGCTTTTGGAAGGAGTTCTGTCGGCTTCTGGGGGCCTCAGTTAGCCTCTCATCTGGATTTCACCCCCAGTTGAACAGCCAGTCTGAGCGGACAAACCAGGAACTGGAGACGGCCCTACGCTGAATGGTCTCCCGGTAACCTCTTTCCTGGGCTCTGCACTGGTGTAGGTGGAATATGCCCATAACTCGCTGGTCAGCTCATCTACCGGCATATCTCCATTGTGTGTACAGCTATCAACCCACTTTGTTTCCCAGCCAGGAGGAAGAGGTCTCCTGCCCATTGGCACTGGCAAACGCCCGTCGCTGTCGCCGCACTTGTGCCCGGGCTCGTGCCGCTCTACGCATATTCAGTCGGGGCCAATCGTGGGAGGCCCCCTGGTCCCGTCTACCAGGTGGGCCAAAGGGTCTGGCTGTCTTCTAAGGACCTTCCTCTTCAAGTGGAGTCTCGGAAGCTGGCTCCCCGGTTCCTGGGTCCGTTCCCCGTGGACAAGGTCATCAGCCCGTCGGCAGTTCGGCTCCGCCTGCCCAGCACCATGAGTGTGCACACAACGTTCCACGTGTCTCGTAACAAACCCGTCCGGCAGAGCCCGCTGGTACCGGAAGCACCTCCTCCGGCCCCATGCCTACTGGACGGGGATCCTGTCTACACGGTGCGACGCCTTCTCTGCTCCCGGCGGAGGGGTCGGGGTCTTCGGTACCTGGTTGATTGGGAGGGTTACGGCCCAAGGAAGATCCTGGATCCCTACCCTGCAAATTCTGGATCGTTCCCTGATAACGGAGTTCCACCGGCAGCATCCCGACCAGCTTGCTCTCCGCCTAGGTCGCCCAGGGGGCACCCGTTCGTCGGCCCAGTCTCCTCTGGATCCTGCCTCTGCCATGCCCCCTGATGTTGACGATGGAGCATCAGGGGGCATTTTGATTTTTGGTTTTTCCTTTTTTTGGGACTCCTGGAGCCGCCCCCTGATTCGGATGATGGGGCATCGGCTAACTCGGTGGATTACTTTTTGTTTTTTGGTATTTGGTTTTTTTTGGGGGGGGACTCCTGGAGCTGCCCTCTGATGCTGAGGATGGGGCATTGGCTCACTCGGTGGATTACTTTTTGTTTTTGGTGTTGTTGTTCTTTTTGGACTCCTGGTGCCGCCCTCTGAGGCTGACGATGGGGCATCGTCTCACTCGGTGGATTACCGTATTTTCCGCACTATATGGCGCACCAGGTTATATGGCGCACCGCCAAAAAATAGTTTTTGGTCCTATATCTTTCATAGATAAGGCGCACCGGATTATAAGGCGCTACAATGGGAACGTCGACAAAACAGTCAGATGATTCAGTCAAACTGATTACCCCCTTAACATTCCCAAAGCTTGCAAAGAAGCAAATACGTGTCGTAGACACGTGCGGATGCGGTGACAGTACGATGTCACTCAAATGCATCATTTCAAATATCATTCGGAAGGTTAAAGTCTTGGGATTAAAGAAATGCCAACCATTCCTTAGTTTCTATTTTCTTTTTTACTCGCAACTTTACTGTGCATATGACAATAAACACTTGGAATTTAGTTTAATTCACTCAACTCATCACAGCAACATCAAGATCGTTCTAAAACAAGATATAATATAAAGCCGCATAGCTCACCTAAGTTCTCACGTTCAATAATGATACGCAATCATGGTCTTCTTACAACCGTGAGTGTAGTAAATCCAGGAGAGTAAAATATTTACAAATACAGACTAATGAAACATGTTTCTTAATGGCGTAGTTTAGCAAGCTTGCTATTCAGTCATCTTTTTCGGCCAATTGCAGGGTTTGTTTCGGCCCTCTAGCCTATCCGTGGCTCCGAATAACTTCAGCCAATAGAGATCGATATAACGGATGATTGACACATCTTTTTCGGCCAATTGCAGGGTTTGTTTCGGCCCTCTAGCCTATCCGAGGCTCCGAATAACTTTAGCCAATAGCGATCGATTCAAATGATGATTGACACATTGGTTGGCCAATGAAACGCCGGTATATAAATCCCAGCATACACCGCGGACTACTCCACGTTCGGGGGAAAATTGAGTCGGCGGCTGTTGCGTAAGTTGCGAGACCTTGCGATTTAATATTGAGCCATATATAAGGTGCACTGTATTATAAGGCGCATGGTCAGCTTTTGAAAAAAATTAAGACTTTTAGGTGCGCCTTATAGTGCGGAAAATACGGTACTTTTGTTTTTGGTGTTGTTTAAAAGTGGTAAATAAAGCAAAAAAGCAAAAAAACCCAATAATGAACAAAAGAAGAAAAAATAAAGGAAAGAAGTGGGGGCAAGAAAAAAAGTAAAAAGCAAGGAAAAAAGAAAACAAAATAAGAAAAAAAAGATAAAAAAGAAAAAACGGTCATAGAGAACACACAAAGAGAAAAAGCAGGAAAAAAAGTAAAATGGTAGGAAAAAAACAAAAGTAAAAATAAAAAGTAAAAAAGAATCAAGCAGGAGCAAAAGAGTGGTCCTTTGATAGGTATATTAACAATAATAACCCATTATTAGGCACAAAAAGAAAATCTATGATTCTACCAAATTACAAAAGTATTTATCTTTTTCACTCTCCTGTAAATGTTTAACTCATTTAAACTATTTTATACTTAACAACTTTAAAGTCAAGCAACTCTGAAAAAAACCCTCAAAATTTCCATATCTTCAGTGCCACAACAAAAGAACTATAAAGTACAAGAATAAACTAAAAAAAAACCTTATTGTGAAACAGATGGAGTTGCTGCTGCTATTTAACATGCATCATTGCTGAGCAAAGCATTGTTTGGCGTAATAAAACTTGCTCAAAAAAGATTTTTACAAGGTATACAGGCTTCAAATGCTCCTTGCTTTACTGTTCAATTCCCCCAAAAACTAAATATGAGGTCAATTGAGTGTTTTTTGCACGAGGTGGGACATTTAATGCACCTCAGCGGACCTGGTTACACTATTCATTTACAGTGGCTTGCAAAACTATTTGGCCCCCTTGAACTTTGTGACCTTTTGCCACATTTCAGACTTCAAACATCAAGATATAAAACTGTAATTTCTTGTGAAGCGTCAACAATAGGTGAAACACAATCATGAAGTGGAACACACTTTATTGGATATTTTAAACGTTTTTAACAAATAAAAAACAAAAAAAGTGGCTGTGCAAAATTATTTAGCCCCTTTACTTTCAGTGCAGCAAACTCTGTCCAGAAGTTCAGTGAGGATCTCTGAATGATTCAATGTTGATCTAAATGACTGACGATAACAAATGGAATCCAACTGTGTGTAATCTGCAATCTCTGTATAAATGCACCTGCACTGTGATAGTCTCAGAGGTCTGTTTAAAGCACAGAGAGCAACATGAAGAACAGGGAACACACCAGGCAGGTCCGAGATACTGTTGTGGAGAAGTTTAAAGCTGGATTTGGATACAAAAAGATTTCCCAGGCTTTAAACATCCGAAGGAGCACTGTGCAAGCAATAATATTGAAATGGAAGGAGTATCAGACCACTGCAAATCTAAAACCCTAAACTTTCAGCTCATTCAAGGAGAAAACTGATCAGAGATGCAGCCAAGAGGCCCATGATCACTCTGGATGAACTGCAGACGTCTACAGTGGGGTGGAGCTTATTTTCAAAGTTGCAAAAAGTCACTTTTTTACGCCCTAATTGTGTTCCATTACACAAAAGAACAATCGCTGTGCAGTTTAGTCTGAATAAAATAAATTTTAGAGGTAGCTCAATTGCTGAGTTTGGTGTTTTCTATCAGTTTTCTTAAATGGGAGTTCTCGAGATGCTGGGATAAGCCACATATGTGTTAAGTTTATATCTCAAACAACTATTACCCACAAGTCATTGCTCAGCAAGATCAGTCTAATTCAACTAGTACAATTTCCCTTGACCTACTTTTGAAGACAAGGCCGGCAGACCTTCTTTGTCTTCCAAGAAGTGATTGACATTCAAAGATCAGCATCAGGTAAATATTCAGTACAAACATTTCTCACTTACATAATCTTCCTGATCACAGCTTGCATAAAATACATTTGTCACACGATAATACAGTTTGATATTACATCTCCATGAATAGTCAAGGAACATAATGGCGAGACTCTCTAAATCAATGTTCATCCATATTGCAGGCGGACTTCCCATGAACAACATGGTTTCAACTCGATCAAAGAAAGAAGTGTATCTGTGTTTCTTTCTCTATCAACACTTGGAATTGCAACCCCCTAAAAGTGTCTTTCGCAGTGACAGTGAAAGAAATATTATCATTTTGGAATAAAGCAAGAATTCCAATTCGAGATCCACAAAATTGACAGACTAATCTTGAAAAACATTTTCAAGATGGCGTTTGCTAAAAAAGAACAAAGGACGACAAACAGCAACACAAAAAGCCAAGGAAAATTAGTTCAAAGAAGAACATGATGACTTGTATGACATTGCTCATGCTAATGCTCTCAACATTATGACAATTCCAGAAGACTAAGAGTTTTGTTGGCTCAAAGAGCAAAGGGAAGAAAGGGGTGTGTTCCTTCACTGTGAGGATCTACGTAAAGGCCTGAATCATGGCACCTCTTGATGCAAGTGCCCTCGCATTGATTTGCAGCTTTTAAAGTCTTTGGTGGAATATTCAAACATAACTGCTGAAATATCTAAGGCTTCCCTTCAGAAAATTTCCAAACACCTGTGGTATCTGACACCAGAAACGGTTACACTCGCTTTGTTTGACAATCAAGTCAGTGCATCAACGAAACAACTCATGGTGGTTGCAATCAATGTTCCCTCTAAGCTGCGCGCGTGCGCAATTGCGCACTGCCCGCACATTCTTAGCACACAAGAAAATCTATCCAGCGCAATGTTCCCTCTAAGCTGCGTGTGTGCGCAATTGCGCACTACACAGAGCTTTTCCGCGCACAAGAAAATCTCACAAAAATCAGGGCTCAAAATTGCTAATTAAGAAGTGAATTAAGTCAAAGTTACACTGCATGAAGGTAAAAATACACGTGTTCCCCTGACGCTGTGTTCTAGATGTGGTATTTTGAAGTCAAGGTCGAAGTAGAACGAAGTTGAGTAAGAGGAGGCGAGACCAACTGGGATGACGTGACAAGGAAAGTTAAGCAAAGACTTGTTTTTTGATCACTAAGAAAACTGACAATAGAGGGGAAGGTCCTAATCATCAAAGCGATCATCCTCCCACTGCTTTTGTCAATCAGTTTAGTTTTTATGCCCAAAAGAAACGTGCTGTTACAACTGGACCGAGCCATCTTTCGCTTTGTCTGGTGCTCAAAGTGGGAAAGGATAAAAAGAGATACAATGAAAAAGAAAAAGGGGGGAAAGGAGTGCCTGACCTCCAGCTTTTCCTGGGAAGCAAATATGTCTCTCTCCACTTCCAAAACGCTGTGGGCCCACCCAACAACCCGAAAAGTCGAGCGATGACCCGGTTTTGGATGGGTTCATATTTGCGGAAGCTAAAGCTTGAACCAAACAATCGTTTGATTCCAGTTTCATTTAACTTGCCACCAACACATCTCTTTATTCGAGATTTTTTAAAGAAGTTTGATTTGGAAACACAAGAATGTCACACTTTACAAAACCACAGGGCCCTTATTGCTATTGTGCAAGGGCGAGCAACAGTAAGTCCTGTGCGGGGGCTTGCGTTTGGCGAACCTACAACGGTTTGGAGCAACGTGAATCATCCTGCCCTCCCAAACAGACTACGAGACTTGTCATGGATGGTGGCTCATGAGGTTCTCCCAGTCAGAGCCGTAATGCACCACCGAGGAATGTCAGCGACTTCGACATGCCCTCGACCTGGCTGTGGTGCCCAGGAGTCGGTGAGGCACCTTTTTTGTGAGTGCAACGCTGCCGAGGACTTGTGGACAATGGCCGACCAACTAGGAAAGTTCCCGGACTTGCCAGCAGGGGAGGTCCCTGATGCACAGTACGTGCTTTACGGGGTGAGTCGGTCGAGGAGGTCTCAGAACGACTTTGCCAGGGACTATTTCTGTCATAGATAAGCACGACAAATCGCACCAGTGCAGAAGTTGAGTGGTCATTCAACTCTTGTGGCATCTGCAACATTTCATGGAAAGCCTCTGTGACCTCTGGGTATACACGCCATGTATCCCAGGCAGTCTTTTTACCACGACCACAGAATGAAGATATTGTGTCACAGTCGGTGAAAGAATGAAATGCCAGAAGTGTTGAACAAGTGGTGGGAACCAATGCAGAAGCAACCTTGTGAATGGCTATACAGTGGGACCTCGCTACTTCGCGGTTCGACGTTCGCGGCTTCAGAGCTTCGCGGTCTGTAATGGTCAAAAAAAAAAAAAGAAACTCCCGGGCCGCGCGCCGGAGCGAGTTATTTTTTTTGAAGGGGCGTCGCTACTTCGCAGATTTTCACTTTTAGCGGCTGGTTTGCTCCCAATTAACCGGGTCTAAAAAAAAAAAAAAAAAAAAAAATTCTTCATTTTGGAGGGTCGTCGCTACTTCGCAGATTTTCACTTTTTGCGGGTGGTTTTGTTCCCCATTAACCAGGTCTAAAAGAATAATAATTAAAATAATAATAATATATATATATATTTTTTTTTTTTTTGGAAGGTGCGCCGCTACTTCGCGGATTTTGGTCCCCGTTAACAGCGATAACCGAGGTCTTACTGTATCAGATAAATTGCTATCAGCACCAAACCACATCAGAGTCAACAGTTTGCACAATCCTGTCAGGGAGTGGAAGGGGTGACCGGACCAGAACGGAGGCAGGAGGCAGGAAGGGAGAACTCAATTGCGTGACGATCAAAAACTTTTATTTACCAAAATAAAAGTTGTCCAAAACTCAGGGACAAGACAGAACAAACAGGCTGAACAAAAACGTGCAAACACAGGTTTCTTCCAACTCAACTAAACAGGACAAGTTAATACAGAACAGAAAAGGTATATAATGAGCCAGCACCCGCAAAACCCACAATCCAGCCTTAAATAGCAGACACGCAATTAGTTGAACTGCTTCAGCTGGTGCCCAGGGGGTGGGGCAGACCGGTCGCCAAGGCGACCATGACAGCTCCCTTGTTGGCTGCTTCTGCCACATAAACAGGCGAGTGCTTTCTCGTAAGTAAAACGAACCAGGAGGCTGATATTACATCCCACAGGTAAACAGATGACCGTGTTGCCTTTTGTGACATGGACTTCTTTCCCGAGAAGTGTTTGTATTTTTTTAAATGTGAGGTGAGAGAAATTCAAATAATTCCGCCTTAGTTCTCTCCACAAAGAAGAAGAATTGAAGAAGAATTTACTTTTATTGTCATTCTTTGTAACCATGCACACAGAACAAAATGTCGATACACCTGACCCGTACAGTTAAACTGTAGCGAGCGGATGCAGCCGCAGCCAAACAGGACGCTGCCATTTCAAATCCAACTGCTGTGTTGGGAGTCATTAGGTGACCAGACCCCCCAATTCCAACCCTTAATGCCGAGCGCCAAGCAGGGAGGCAATGAGTACCAATGTTGTAAGTCTTCGATATGACTCGGCCGAGACTTGAACAGCGACCTCCCAGTTTGGAGCGGGCGCCCTACCATCTAGGCTACCAAGCTGGTTAACAAGAAGTCTTTCCATTTTTTGGGGCATTCGAGTACCTGGTTCAACCCTGCGTTGGATCCCCACTCTGCTCCTGTCTTGTCATTGCTTTCAGACTATTTTTGGTACACATCCCAAACAATGTCAATGCTATTTTTTTCCTGTCAACTGTGATCGGATGTATGGTACAAAAACATTATCAGCATATGCCTGGAAAGTTTTAGTAGTACCTGGTTTCAACATTTGCACAGCTGCAGCGCCATCAATAGACACAGATTCTACATAGCCAATAGTGGTTTCTGAAAAATCAATCCATTGACTTAAGACAGTTCTACCAGATCTAACTTTGTTCCTTTTAACATGCCTCCTTGAGATGAAGATGGGGGAACTGTTTGATTCTCATGGCTGAAGAACTGATCAAGATCACCCTCTCTTGAATGAATGGTCTGCATTTATATAGCGCTTTTTAAGTCAATGAAGAGCTCCCAAAGCTCTTTACAATATTCTTCACACTTTTCCCTTTTACACACTAACGGATTGCAGCGTCAGCCATGTAAGGCAACTACCTGCTATCGGGATCTTGGGAAACGGACCTGCGACCTTTTGATCCCAGGACAAGCGCTTTACCTCCTGAGCCAATGGCACCCCAGGTGAAAATATAAACAAAGTATTCTTAACAAAGCATTCTGATCAAATCCCAAGTGTTCAAAATGCCTTTGTTATTTCAGGGTAGCAACCATCCATCTACGTACGCAATGCAGCAGGGTTTTCAATCAATCCAAGGGCCCCTCCAGAACCTTTTTTTGTAAAGTGGCCAATTGCAATGGCAGAAAAATGGTTGCTACTCTTCTGAACAACAAAGGTCCAGACATGAACTCAGAATAGGTTTAAGGATGATTCTTACACAGATGAATAATGTCTTTACAATTGACTGTGAGTCACCTGGCATTAGAGGTGTGTTAAAGAACAAACATCAGCATATAGATCTCCAAGGTCAGGCCTTTCAGCCAGTAGGTGGACACTTTCCTCAGCTTGTTTTAGACACCATTCCTCAAATGGAACCGTAACTTCCAGTGTGCTTTGTTGATAGGCCTGTTGGAGCGGATCCCAAAGACCTAGCAGCAGTCACTTGCTGAACATGACGAGTTTTAATGAAAATGAAAATCTGCAGTCCCAGCGCTTGCTATGCCAGCTTGAACATGTGCTTGGGTCCAATCACTTTCATCCAACCACTCCCCAAGAATTTTCAGGATTGCCATCTTGATACAGAGACCTCCAAACCTGATGTTAAACTCTGATTCTCCATGGCTTTCAGGCCATGTCCACTGTGTTTGTTTGGCTATAACATACAGTGGTAGATCTACAACAGGTATCTGTTGTAGATTGAGTTTGTTGCAAAGCTGCTTTAAGACATCCATTGTATGACGGATCAAGACAACGGAATGTGAGTTTACCATAAACAGTGCAATGAAGGAAATGATGGCTGGAGTAGGAATCACATGCCTCCGTTTCAGCATAAGCTGACCAAGAAACCCACTCTCTAGTTCCAGATGCTTTTTAAAATTCTGCCATAACAGTGTTCGGTCATTGATATTCTTCCTTTTTGGCTGCTACAACTGCATGGTTGAACGATTGCATTGGCCTCCAAAGCTGGAGTAACATTAATGTACTGAAAAGGCAATGGTGCTATTGATCTCAATGAAGTGTCTGGTTTAAGCACCCCTGCACGATCTACACCTTGGAAAACATGTGAAGGATGCTGAATGTGGGAGATGGATGTGCCATGAAAAGAATCCTTTGCTGTGGCTGAGCTAGGATTGTGGTCTTTGTTTTCCACAGGTGCCATTGTGAACAGATTGGCGCAATTACAAGGGCATATTACATCCTCAATATGAAATTGCTGACGGACACCATTGGCCATGTCAGTTAAAACTTTCAATAAGCGGCTATAAGAAACACTCAAACCCAGACTGTACAGTATTGATGAGACCTTTGTTGTGAGTTACATCATGAATCCTCAGTGCAATGTACATAGAAAGTGGAATTTCTTGTTCGCAGCTATGACGCAATGTTTGTGTTGCTCTATTTGTCCTTGCGTTTTTCACACTGTTGAAGACAAGTTGATGAGTTGAAAATGACACAACTGAATGTTGCATCTGGGTTTGATATTTTATACTGCGTCCTTCCAGTGCGATAATGATAAAAGTCAAGGGGTAAAAGGTTCCAGCAAACGCACCCTTTTTGCCAAACAAAATCCTGCGAATAGCTGTGCAGCGCTGACTTAGCA
This sequence comes from Urocampus carinirostris, assembly GCF_059441175.1. Taxonomy (NCBI): domain Eukaryota; kingdom Metazoa; phylum Chordata; class Actinopteri; order Syngnathiformes; family Syngnathidae; genus Urocampus; species Urocampus carinirostris. The sequence goes on along the minus strand of NC_142354.1, from coordinate 851,471 downwards.
CAGTGCTTCATAGTCATATTTTGATGCTTTCAGGAGAACATTCTCAACATTCTGTTTAAATGGGAGCAGAGTGCCCCTTCCCTGAATGTTTGCCTGTAGATCAGGCAGGACTGCAAATAGATTCTTTAGTCTGGTGGTGTGAACATGGCTATTTACACATACACCTAGTTGCTCTAGTGGTTTTCAATACATGTCACCCAAGTCAGCTAATTTGATTATTGGGGGGTTGGGTGGGGGTTAAGGGTTATTGTTCTGTCTTCTTTATTCATTATCCATTAACCGTTATCGGTTAGTTCATAATACGCTGCAAAGCCTAGGAGCCGGGACACTTACTCTCAGCCAAAAGGCCAAGCTAAGGTCCTAGCCTTAAAGCCTTGCTGCGATCATTGCCAATGCACCGTTCCCGGAGGTACTGCAATACCGGGCCGATGCGTGTAGTGGACAGAGCAAGCTCTTATTCCATCTCAAGCGAAAGATTTATTCGAAATGAAGAGAAACAAGATATTGGAACATATTCACTGTCACATTCATCATCCATGAAAGCAACCAGCTCAGTGAAGGCAAGACTAATAAAGCGACCCTCATCATCTTAAATGACGTAAATCGTTTGCCTTGTTGTAGAGCTTTGTTAGGCAAGTAAGATGGTACTTTGCTTCAAAGCAAATCCTCTCCAGGAGATAGTTTTGCAAGTCCCTCTGTGTCCAACTGTATAGCGTATTTGGGAACATTTGCATCCATCTGTCTGTTGCAATGAAACTGGGTAAGAAAAACTGCATGAAGTAGCAAGAGAAACAAACAGGTTGGCCAGTTTGCACAAGTTTGCGGTCAGCCGAACAAGTGTGATGTTTGGCAGTGCATGGTGGTATCTCATTCTGCATAAACCCTTTATAGTTGTTGATTTCCTTATGGTTAAATTTAAATTAACAAGACTTGTGCAAATTTGCAGGGTTAGCTAACAGTGTACCCTCCACACCAGTGCCCTCACCTTGTCTAGCAATATCAATACCCATGGGCAAAACACAAAGTTGTTTGAACGCCAAAAGATCCTTAGATGATGAAACATAACCAACACCAGCAGGTTTCTTGGTAGCTTTTGCAGGACATTGCAATGCCTCACTAGTGTGCAACTGGCACGGAGCACAAAAATCCCAATCAGTTTGTGATTTGGGTGGTTTTTGTAAGTGATATTTGGTTATGTCAACCAGCATATGGCGTTTTGGCATTGTGTATCAAAGAGTTAGCGCACAGCTAGTATGCCATTTAAGTTAACAATTAAAGTTCTCAACAATTTAAAATAAACCTTACTTCTATTTTAATATTTGAAAGAAAAGAGAAAACACACAAGTGTGCACTTGTACTACTGAATCCACTGTTTAATTTCCCATGCAGCTGGACAGTATTGAGAGAGTGAGACGATAGCATAACACAGGTTTTGAAGGTCCCCAGTGCGGGAAAACCACACCCGCTGCCCCACTTTACACTATTGAGAAATAATGGGCTAAACACAGGAAAATGGAAATTCCGCAGAATCTGTATCACTGCTTTACCATCATATCGTCATTAAATATGATGTTGTCATGCCCAGGTATATGGTGAACAACCTTTAATTTACATTTCTACCACATCTGGGTGTTAATTTACAGAAATTTCAATTCAATGCAAAGAAATGTCATATAATGGAGGTTGTGACCAGAATCTGTCCCCAGTGGTCAAACTGAGAACTGAGCTCCACATCTCAAATTAAAGCTTATGCCCTGAAGAACAAACTTTAAAAGTTTCATGCCTTTTTTTTCATTTTGTGCACAATTGTTATGCTTATCAGTCCCACCAGTAGGGGGCGGTGGCGATGTCATTTTATAGGACAAAGACCTATAAATTAATGCCAGCCGCCGTTAACCATGAGTGTAGAAATGCAGTGGCAAAGTAAATAGCCGTTTCAGCCTGCTTTTTAAGCAGACTTGTTGAAAAACACAAAAATTTCAGGCATTTTTAAGCACTTCACCCAAAATGCAAGCACTTTTCCATCCTTGAAAATATAAGATCAAAGTTCAAGCTTTTGCAAGGATTTCAAGCCCGTAAAAAAATCTGACAAATACTCAAAATAAAAGCAGACTTTATTAAAATTGAGAGACCTAATGTGTCTTTCAAATATCTGCGAGGAGCACGGCGGCCACTCCTTGCAGCAATACGGCAATGAGGATGATGAGGGTGCTGAAAACAGGGTTGAACGACAAGATGGCACCTGTGCCATAAGCTAGGCCGAGGAGTAGAATGGTCCTGTAGCTGGCCAGCGGACGCAAGCTGATACCAACTCGACCGCTCCTGTTCAGGAACTGAGGGGATGCGGGACACCGGGCCACGACTGCCTCAGGCTCGGGATAGGTCAGGTAGTAGCGACCCAGGCTGCCGGCCAAATCCCTCCGTGAGCACAACTCCGTCATGGGACCTTCAAACTGAGGATGCACATACAGGCATGAAAGAGATTAAAAAGGTGTGACACTTTATAATGTAAAGCCGCAAAACAAACATTTCACCCAGAAGATCTAGCAGAGCACCTAGAGCAATATGATTGGGTGCACAGTAGGTATGGGCCGAGCTATATTCAGGACAGGACGCGCCCACTCCTCACTAAGCACAGTCTGCACTGAAAATATCTTGCTTGCAGTATTTCATGACATTGTTCTAAAATAACTTTGCTTGAACCTTGTCTTGAAACCCTTTTTTAGGTCAAAATTGACCGTCAAAATGAGCCTCAACACTCCTAGATAACTGCAGGAGGGAGGCAAACTTTAAGCGGGATATTTATTTTTATATCGGACACAGGCTCTAGCATTATTATTTCATAAATGTGAACATATCAACAAAACCTCACACAGTAAAATAGAAAAATCGGAATTATTAGCTTTTGTTTCGAGAGTGGATTTGGCGGTTATGTTGAATCTTAAAATATGTGTAGCTCTCTAAGGAAAAAAAATCAATATATTATTGCTTTTTATGGCTCCAAGTCAAAAAGGTTCGCAACCCCTGCGGTACACAGTAAAACCCAACAAAAAATTAGGCTTGGTCAGACCACACTGTGTTTCAGTGGTTTGGTTTGAACAATTTTATTGACACTATTAACAGCAAATAAACAATGTGAGGTTTGAACAATTTTTCTCGATAATTTTAGCAGCAATTAAGCATATTCCCAATTTCGTTATATCTGACAGTTTAGCCTCTAGTCCAGGGTTGGCCAACCATTCAGCTACTAATAGCCAAATTTTCGTCTGTGTTACTACAAAGTCAAGTCAAGTCATTTTTATTTATATAGCCCTTAGTCACAAAGAGTCTCAAAGGGCTGCAAGAGCCACATCATAGTTGTCGACGGGGGCGAGTCGATTCTTTTTCTTTTTCCTTTGTTACAAAAAAGCCACATTATACACGTGGGTACATATAAACAATCTTTTAATCATGTATACATGCATAAACAAATCTCTACTCGGCTAGATCTGATAAAAATAACCACACCAACATGATATCAATAATTTTTGACAGTTAACCGGGTCACAAAACCGGGTTGAACACTTTCAGGTTTTCAATCAGTGTTGCGTATCTGTCTCTTTTCTTATTTGTGGTGACTTGCTCACTGGCTTTTAGAAGAGTTTGAAAATGTGTTAAATCTCCCTTTTCAATATTCCCCTTAAACAGCTTTAGATTATAAACAAATGCAAACACACTTTGCATCAGGTCAGGCAGAATTTTTAACTTCCCCTGCAGGTTCAGTCTGTTCAGGTGGCTTACGATGTCGACTAAGATCCATAATCCACTTGAGGTCTAAGAGCTCGGGATAGTCCTTGTCCTTCTCTTCCATGAACAGTTTCACTGCATCCAAAAGCTGCCATTTCAAGAGGTAATTTCATGAAAATTGACTGCAATACGTTTTGTCAAGCAAATATTTTCTCGTTGCTCGTTTGACGTCACTCAAACAGGCTTACATTGTCGGTGTGCCATATAGCTGTAGGGAAGGCAAATGACAGTACCGGCTAAAATATTTTTGATGCATGACATGTTACAGTTCCCAAAGAGCCACTTTAAACTAGTTTAAAACAGCTCCTAAAGAGCCGCATGAAACTGGTTTAAGAGCCACAGGTTGGCCATCCCTGCTTTAGTCGGTTGCATGACAGCAGGTTCAATTCACCTTGGCTCAGTTATTATAGTAATAAATTCAGCTAGCCTGGTCCGGACAAGGCTAACAACCAGGCTAAGATTATCCCCAGATACACCAGGCACTACTACTTCATATCAGGTTAAAATGTAATGGGTTTTGGAGCATTTGCATGGATTTTCTACATATATTGCATTGTTTTAATTACCCAGCATTAGAACTTTTCATTTAGGCTCTATTGTCATGTCATCAACCCTGACACCAGACACTGAAATGTCAAGCTACACATCAATGGAAAGTTTGCCGACCATTTCAAAATGTACTCTTCACATAAATACCACGGTCAGTCTGTAACAAGATGCCCGTAGATGGGAAAGCTCACCTAAGAGTTCTGGGAAATTCTACTCATGACACAAATTCCCTTAAATATGGTGTGGTAATAATCCTGAAAGTTTAATGAATTTATGAGTGTAATTTTTTTACGACAAAGCACAAGATAATGCTGACAGATAATAATTTTTTAAAAATCGCCTACAAGCATCCCTGCATCATTTGACGAGCTTCGGCGTAATCTGTCTGTTTGTCTCAAAACTCCCCATTAATAATAAACACTCATCAGAAGACTTCCAATATAGCCGCTAGCTTCTGACCTTTTGATTGAGACCACTCCTGACAAATTGCAAGTTAGTTTTTTGTTTTTAGCCCCTGATAACCTATATGCGCCTGTATTGAAAAAACCATCATGACCAATTCGGCTTCAAAATTCTTTAGCCAACACCGACCGATTCAAATGTGGATTGACATAATGATTAGCCATTACAATTACCAACATATTTTTGTAAAATTTTATGAGCTGTATTGAAATCAGAGCCGGAAAAAAAAAAAAAAACATGTACAAAGGCAAACCTGGGTTCATTTGTATTTGTATATATGTTATTTATTACGCGCAAGTGTGCACAGTGTTTAATTGTTGGAAAAACACGTCAAACATTTACAACTCTCTCAATATGTCTAAAAATTGGCCAAAGTAAAATACACAAATACAAAGTTTTTAGGGCTGTGAACTGGTCGTCTCCAAATCAGCACTTTTGGAAACACCTAAACCTACCATTAGAAAAATGTGTAAAATACTATGTTTAGTTTTTTGGATTGTGATCAAATTTGACAAGGTACCAGATAAGGCTTCAGGCTATTGTCTGTTTTTAAGCGAAGATGCCCATGCTACACTCATCTGCAGACAGTTGATTGCAAAAAAAAATCCAGGCGAGAACAAAAACCTTTTTTTTTGGGTGTTCGACTTTAGATTAAGAAATGTTAGTTGCATTACAGTGATTATTTCAGTTTTGGACAAAACTTATAGTCCTTGGTTTAAACAGAAACAAAAAAACATCCATATTCTCCAAACGATGAAGAACACCATTTAATTTACTAGGTACGTTTTGGATTGATATTTTAAGCGAATCCTACAGGAGCGTTAAGGGGTTAAACTCTTGACTGTATAATTGAAAACATGATTTTATAGAAGTATTGCTTTCAGGCAATATGTTTTACTACAAGACCTTTTGTTAGATATGTATGTTATAGCCGTTTTCAAGATTCTAAAAAGTGACGCAAAAACTTGCAAAGATGGTAGCAATGAGGGCTGTGTGTAAAACGTCAAATTCCCTTTCATCTGTTTCCTCGTCAAAGAAAGAATTTGTTTTTAATGAAGGATAAATAAAGCAAAAATAAAAACACGTGTGAGTAGCATGAAATTCAGACTATATGCCGCGGCTTTCCCCCAAGCTTTCAACCCTGCGGCTTATGCAATGATGTGGCTGTAGAGCAAATAAGCCCAGCACAAAATGTACTTGCAAGTAACTCAGAACTTTGGATTATGGATGGAACGACTGCCTTCCCTTTTGGACATTTCCTGAAAGTACCAATTCACCATGTACCATAATGAAATCTGATAACATGAAGTCTAAATGTAAAAACATCCAAGGCTATGTATTGATAAATTAATGTTCTCACTATACGTAATTATGTCGATGGAGTGGCATTCTCAAGTACAGAACATAACGCAAATTCCACTTCATTGGCTTTCTAACAAGTTTAGCAACTTCAATCACCTTCATCCGAATTCTGGTGGTCTCGGATGTCTAAGACCCCACCCAAAGAGGCATGACCTGGTCAAGCGTCACTGGTACATATATAAAGGGGAGCCGATCGATAGATCGCCCTTTTTCTCCTCCTTGCTTGCCACAACAGTCTCATAGAACATTTGCAGGAGCTTTTTGCAGATATTGAAGGACGCCAGCCTTATGAGGACGTACAGTCCGTTTTGTCCTTTCCTGCACAGAGCTTCTGTGTTGGTAGTCCAGTCCGGTTTATTGTCCAGCTGCACACCCAGGTATTTGTAGGTCTGGACAAACTACACATTCTCCTTTGATAGTTACAGGTGAGTTGTAGTTCTCCTGAAGTCCACCACCATCTCCCTGGTCTTGGTGGTGTTCAGGTGCAAGTGGTTAGCGTCGCTCCATTGGACAAAGTCCTGAATCAATTTCCTGTACTCCTCCTCCTGCGCACTTCTGATAATTCCCACGATAGCAGTGTCATCAGCAAACAATTACTATATTTGTGCTCATTTAATTAGCCTGGTTCATTGAATCAATTTTCTTGGGATTAGTAATTCATATCAGAACTCAAAAGAAATTAAAGTGATAAGTTAAATTTTTTACCAGTGTAGGAAATTCTAGCATCCTTCAGAGAATAAAAAGCTTTATGGTGGAGCACGAGCAACAACTTGAGGCAAATTCATTTACCGACTGCAGTGAAGAATAATTCGTTTCAATCGTAATAATTTTCTAAATTAAAACTAGAAAACTCCCTACACGGCTAATTTATGCATTTTTACTAACTGCCGCAAGGAGCGCCTGAGCAGTAAGAGTGAGACAGGTGTCGAGGAATACATGTGTCGAGGAAGTCGCAAGTTTATTGTAACTTTGCGCTTTGTGCATGAATAAAATTAGCATGAACAGACCCTCATCATAGAAAAGGAGTCAACCAAAAGGAGAAGGCTAACTAACATATTGGGAATAATTTTACGAGTCTGTTTATTTGTAAACGAAAATAATGTGGCGAAACAAACTGATTACAAGAACCAATGTCCAACGAAGCAGAAATGTTTTGGGCAGATTTGTATTTATCTCTTTGCATTATCGTTTAATTTGGAGTAAATATTTTACACGTTTGGATTCTATGGATCATCCTTGATGTAACGAAACCATTTTTGCGGACATTCAAAGAACTTGAAGACGGCCAAGGGATGTAATGGTAAGTTACGCTGGCTTTAGTTTTTCGGTTATCTTCTTTTAGACTGATCGTGATGTTTCTCTGATGATTATACTTTGAAATGATCATCATCCCCGCGACCCTACTGAGGATAAGCGGTGCAGCTAATGAGATGAGATGATCATCATGTCCTGAGTCCCAGGAGTTTAAGCCTTCCAATGATATGTTGAATGACTTGTTTCAGTTACTTGTGACATCGTACAGACACGTATTTGTTATCAATAGTCTGGCAGCCTATTCGGCATGTTAAGAGGCTATGATAGTGTAAATTATTAAAACTATTTCTGTGTACAGTATTTCTTTGTGGATGTTTAATGTTTCAATGTGGGCACATGGCTTTTAGTCAGGTACAGCTTATAAATCTAGAATAAAAAAATGTTCCTTGAAAAATAGCATTGAATGCGGCTTATGATCAGATGCGCTCTCTAGTCCAGATATTAAGGTACTTCGGCCTGCACAAACAACAAATATTTTAATTCAAACGCCTGGTTCATTCCCTGCAAGGACCCCCACCCCCACCACCTTTCCCTCAAAAAATGTTCTCATCGGATCTCCAAAATTCACATAGGTCAACCTTTGGGAATTCATAATGGCCTATTTTGCCAAAAGGTGATTGTTAGATGAACAAATGCTACCATGTGGACGAGAACCTTACTTTGGTATTGAGCAGTAATGACATGCTGTAGAAAAACCTGACCAGAAATGCATTTTCGTAGTCTCGAATTGGATGCAGCTCTGGGTCACCTTGGTACTGAATGTCGAACCTGCGCAGCCCATTGATAATCTGCACAAAATAAATAGCAGGTTTCAATGATGGCTTTCTGCTACTGCACACATGGATCATAAATGTTAATGCTGTTGCAAACTAAAGCAGGACAGGGTTAACTTCCTGACTCAGAAACAGTTTTAAATTTGAGAGAGGGACTTTGTTCAAAAGGATACCCATTAAATGAGGGGTTTCCAACATGCAGAGTTCGTACACCTTTTTCATGCCAGATTGAATCACTTTCAAGGCCAATTTCTTAATTTTTCAAGGAAGAAACCAGCGCTGATCAAAAGAAAGTTGTTTTGTTTGTTGGCATTGATGACTAAAATAAAGTTGCTATTTTTCTGCTAGCGCATACTTTGTGCTGTTTTGCACTGTTTCTATCTACGATCTTATTGTGTCAATGGGCTGCTATAAACTGACATAAAATTGCCATTCTGCTTCAACAATGAACACACAGCTGCAATACGCAACACTTGTTTACAAACACGGAATAGGCTCTACAGGTGTTGGGCAATAACACAGTTCATTACGAGAGACAAAAAAAGAAAGCACTGCATGTATACAAAGCAGAAAAATGAACCACATTTTGATTAATTTTAATTATATTGATGGCTTCGAAGCAAGGTGCATACAATCTTTCAACCGTAGAGACTGTTGATCTTTTGCTTTAGTTTTTCCTTTTTTAATTTCGTGTGTGTTTTTTAGAAGATCTGTGTCTAAATGACTTAAATAATATTGCAAATGTTTTGCATTGTATGATTTATTTATTGCCCTGAAGAGTTAATATTTTTATTTTATTGTTATGTATTTTCAGGGATTTTTAGTTGTTGTTCGACTTTGTAGAGATCCCCTGCAAAAGATCTTAAACAATTGGCCATGAAAATGGTGCAACAGGGGGAGGAGATCAACTGTGCGGACCCTACACAAAAAAATAATAATCTAAGAACAATTACAGACCTGCGCTAAGCGTGATTTTTTTTTCTTCCAAGTCAACGAGAGATGCCCTGGCTGATGATGCAAGCCCAAAAAATCGCTGACATTCGAGGCCCGATCCGTTCAGTTTTGGTTATAAGCTCTTACCTCTAATGCATTCTGAATCCGTGGCACCTGGACCTGAAGCAGTGACTGGCTGATTGAGATTAGAAGCTATCGTGTTTAATGTTGATATCAAAGTCAAGTAAGTCATGTTTATTTGTATAGCCCTTAATTCACAAGAGGTCTCAAAGGGCTGTACAGACCATGGACTATTACAGACTACAGATTATTTTCACATGATCACCTGATCTAAAACCTACATGAGGGCAAGGAAAAACTAAAAAACCTCAGCATGAGGAAAATGAAGAAACCTTGAGAAGGGACCGCATAAGAGGTAATCCTCCTTCCAGGAGGACCAGGCTGCATTGGATTTTGCAATACGTTGACTTTGTTGTGTCTATTGATGCCTAAGCAACATTCATTACACCCTGGTCGTACCTAATCTTATTTTTCTTTGCTCTGATGTAGGTTTGAAATCAGGGAATGTTACAAATACCATCATTGTGGCCTGTGCAGCCCTTTGAGACACTATGATTAAGGGCTAAACAAATAAATATGACCGGACAATTTACTGCTGCACATATCCTAATCGACATAAATATAAAACTCAAGTGTTACAATTGCATCAGATCTAGTTTTAAAATTGAATAGTCACGCATGCATCGTAATCAAATTGTGATGTCAGAGTCCCATCTCCATGACAACTACGTAAGAATAATCAAGACTGAAACCTAAAATGACAGAACTGAGTAAAAGGCAAGCACCTGCTTTCTTCCCAAGTCAGTGAGGATAAGGCCACCATTTCCCATGATGCAATCAGGAACCTGCTTATACTTGCCATCATCATCTGAAGATATCACGTGGCCTATGAGCTGAGTCAACTGACCCTGGTTAAGCTGCAAAAAGAGAAAGAGAGTTAACATGCTGTCACACTGGACCATGCGATACTTTATCAGGCCACCTAAAGGAGCCACTCATTAAATTACAGTAGAAGGACAAAGTCAGCCAGGTAAACACACAACAGACAGAAGAGTCCACATACACACCTCAAACTCTTTGACAATGACAAGACATTTAACTCATTAAATGCCACATATAAATGTTTTCAAAAGCATTGTCTCTGAGCTCCAAAACATAAAAATACATTTTGCTTTCATATAAAAAATATATTATTCAGTGTTTGGCACTGCTCATCAGTAAGTATCAAACCTCTGGGAATGATTTTAGTATGATAAATCACCATTACATGGCATGAGTGGCTTGATCAGATCTTAGTCTACTGTTGAGGAAATACACAGCCACAAATAATAATAATAATAATAATAATTTCCTTGTATTGTCATTCTGTGTAACAATGTACACAGAACGAAATGTCGATTGCACCTGACCCGTTGTAGCGAGCCGATGCAGCCGCAGCCAACAGAGGGCGCCGCCGACCACTTTTTAAGTCTTAGGAATGACTCGGCCGGGGCGCGAACCACCGACCTCCCATCCCCCCTTAACTTTTTTTCAACCACTGACTATGCCAACACCTTGAAAGACACAATCTATTCACAGGAAGTGACCAGACTCTCCAGCTATATAATAAAAAATTTAAACCCCAGACCAGGACTAAGGTGACTGACCGAGTTCCCCAGGACTGTGGCCTGGCCACCCCAGACCGATGTTCCCTCTAAGCTGCGTGTATGCGCAATTGCGCACTGCCCAGAGCATTTCCGCGCACAAGAAAATCTAGCCAGTTTACAAAAATCAGGGCTCGAAATTGCTAAATTAAGTCAAAGTTACAGTGCATGAAGGTAAAAATAAACGGGTTCCCCTGACGCTGTGTTCCAAATGCGGTATTTTGAAGTCAATGTCGAAGTAGAACGAAGTTGAGTAAAGTCAGTAGAGTTTTTCTTCGGCTCGGCTCACCAAAAGGAACCGTCTCTTTTGGGTCCTAAATGGCTCTTCAGGTTGTTTTTGCTTCTTTAATCCCAACATGACCAAATATTATGTAAAATTATGCACAAAATGACTTAAAGGAAGGGGAGAATAGAACAAAAAAGAATGTACTTGCAAGTAACTCAGAACTTTGGATTATGGATGCTATCGTGGGAATTATCAGAAGTGCGCAGGAGGAGGAGTACAGGAAATTGATTCAGGACTTTGTCCAATGGAGCGACGCTAACCACTTGCACCTGAACACCAATCTTGTACTTCCACTAAAAGAAAGAAGGATGCCTCTCGTCTCAATAAACTGGCTAGGAAAGCGAGCTCTGTTGTGGGCAAAGAGCTGGACAGCCTAACAACAGTAGCTGAGAGACGGGCACTGGAAAAGCTGCGGTCAATCATGGACAATCCATCGCATCCACTACACAGCATTATCTCCAGACAGAAGAGCAGTTTCAGCGACAGACTGCTGTCACTGTCTTTTACTACGGACAGACTGAAGAGATCTTTTCTTCCTCATGCCTTGAGGCTCTTTAACTCTACCTGGCAGAGTAAAAGCCCACAGTAAACCACACCACCTACATTGCATATTACCGAATCTTATTGCAATATGTATTCTGTGTAGCACTATTTAGTTATTCTATATAACACGCTACAGTGGGCATTTGCACGTCACACTGGGTATTTGTATATTGTATTCTTTTTGCTTTATTATTGTATTGTTCTCAGCTCAGGGATGCTGCTGGAAATGTGAATTACCCTTCGGGGATGAATAAAGTATCTATCTATCTATCTCTATCTAAAAAATGTAATTACAGTTCTGTATCGTGCAACGGACTAAATAATCCCCCAAAAATGTGAGTATTATGCCACAAAAGATACCAGGAAAAAAAAGAAATGGAAATCTTGTGAAAGAATTGTAAAAACAAATGACGTCTGTAGGCTGTACAACATTTGCAATAGTACATTAGTCAATTCATTCAAAAGTGAAAAAATTATTTCCATTGCCGGAAACTCAGCAAAATGTAACTTGATGTTAAGTTGTGGACATGTTTGATAATGACTTAGTGCCACACTTGGGATTGCGGTTGCTCACTATTGTTTCAAGCGTTGCTCACGGACTTTGTGTGAACGCTCAGACCCGTGGAAGATTAGAGGGAACATTGCCCCAGACCCACGTGGCTTGGAGAGAACAACCGTCGTTAAGTCCATCGCCAAAAGAGATAGAACCCTGGCTTTCATCTTCCTTTAAGGCCATGTGCTGCCACTTACATACCCCTCATGGCTGACTTTTTTATTTTTATTTTTTTTAGAGGTAAGCAAAAGACGCTAACGCAACATACTGTTTCTGGGGGTTAGGGCAAATATTTCATTTTGACACACCACAAAAATAATTCCTGCTTAATTAAATGGGTTATCTTAAAAGCGGGTTTATTGATTAGTAGTTTCATTATTGCTACTTATTTCTTCCCCCTCTCCTCTTGCCAACACCGCGAGGGCTTGTATCAACAATGTGCTTTGGTCGTTTGATCCATTTTTCCTTGCCATGTGAATGAAAAGTAATTTGTTAGAATCAAACCACGTGCAATTTTTTTTGTGTGTCGAAATTATTTTCCTTCTGAACTCATTAATCATTATCCATATCACTAAAGTGCAAAATCGATAATTTACAGCTGAAAATACATGTTTACCGTATTGCTTCCTTCATGATAAATGCTAGACACAGTACAAGGCTTTTATGTGGGAACCACCTGCTGGCCATATCTGTAACAACTGAATTAGATTCTGAACCATCCATCTATCTATCTTCTGCACCGCTTATCTTCACTAGAGTCGCGGAGGGTATTGTAGCACATCCATCCCTCTTCGACACTGGGCAGGGGATCCCCAAAACATGTTGCCGGCCAGTCGCAGGGCACACAAAGACAAAAAACTCATTCGCTTACTCACACCTAGAGTCAATCAACTTGAGATGCATATTTTCGGAACGTGGGAGGAAACCGGAGCGCCGGAGGAAACGCACGCAGGCATGGGGAGAACATGCAAACTCTGCACGGGGAGGCCTTGGTAGCTGAAATTGAACCCAGACCAGCCGCCGCGCCGCAGAAGTCCTTGTCATCAACAGGGCAGAGAGGGATGATGTTTCCTGAACGTCTTCAGGAACGTGGTTGCCGGAAGGAATACGATAGCCATGGGACCAGAATCATGTTAAAGTTTTTGCAATCTTCATGCATCAGTTCAGTGTTCTTGTAACTAAATTTTGTTTTGAAAGCAAAGTGCCCTTGTGTTTATGGAAAGCATTGTAGATACAGCGCATCCGGAAAGTATTCACAGCGCTTCACTTTTTCCACATTTTGTTATGTTACAGCCTCAATCCAAATTGTATTAATTTAATCTCATCTCAAAATTCTACACAAAATACTCCATTATGTGAAAAAGTTTTTTTTTTTTTTTTTGAATTAAAAATAGAAAACTAAGAAATCACATTTACATAAGTATTCACAGCCTTTGCTTAATACTTTGTTGATCCACCTTTGGCAGCAAATACAGCCTCAAGTCTTTATGAATATGATCCCACAAGTTTAGCACACCTATCGTTAGGCAGTTTTGCTCATTCTTCTTTGCAATAAGTCTCAAGCTCAATCAGGTTGGATGGAAGACGTTTGTGCACAGCCATTTTCAGATCTCTCTAGAGATGTTCGGTCAAGTCTGGACTTTGGCTGGGCCACTCCAGGACATTCACGGAGTGGTTCTGAAGCCAATCTTTAGAGATCTTGGCTGTGTGCTTTGGGTCGTTGTTCTGCTAAAAAATGAACCTTCGCCCCAGCCTGAGGTCAAGAGCGCTCTGGAGCAGGTTTTCATCCAGGATATCTCTATATATTGCTGCATTCATTTTTCCTTCTATCCTGATTAGTCTGCCAGTTCCTGCTGCTGAAAAACATCCCCACAGCATGATGCTGCCACCACCATGCTTCACTGTAGGGATGGTATTGGCCTGGTGATGAGCGGTGCCTGGTTTCCTCCAAACATGGCGCCTGGCATTCACACCAAAGAGTTCAATCTTTGTCTCATCAGACCAGAGAATTTTGTTTCTCATGGTCTGAGAGTCATTCAGGTGCTTTTTGGCAAATTCCAGACGGGCTTCCATGTTCCTTTTACTAAGGAGTGGCTTTCGTCTGGCCACTCTACCATACAGGCCCGATTGGTGGATTGCTGCAGAGATGGTTGTCCTTCTGGAAGGCTCTCCTCTCTCCACAGAGGAACGCTGGAGCTCTGACAGAGTGACCATCGGGTTCTTGGTCACCCCCCTCCGACTACGGCCCTTCTTCCCCGATCGCTCAGTTTAGAAGGCCGGCCAGCTCTAGGAAGAGTCCTGGTGGTTCCAAATGTCTTTCATTTACGAATAATGGAGGCCACTGTGCTCATTGGGACCTTCAAAGCAGCAGATTTTTTTCTGTATCCTTCCCCAGATTTGTGCCTCAAGACAATCTGTCTCGCAGGTCTACAGACAGTTCTTTTGACTTCATGCTTGGTGTTTGTGCTCTGACATGCACACTCAACTCTGGCACCTTATATAAACAGGTGTGTGGCTTTCCAAATCATGTCCAATCAACTGAATTTACTGCAGGTGGACTCCAATTAAGCTGTAGAAAGATCTCAACGATGATCAGTGGAAAAAAGATGCACCTGAGCTCAATTTTAAGCTTCATGGCAAAGGCTGTGAATACTTATGTAAATGTGATTTCTTAGTTTTCTATTTTTAATAAATAAAAAAAAAGGTAAAAAAAAAACTTTTTCACATTGTCATAATGGAGTATTTTGTGTAGAATTTTGAGATAAGAGATTAAATTAATACAATTTGGAATGAGGCTGTAACATAAAAAAATTTGGAAAAGGTGAAGCGCTGTGAATACTTTCCGGACACTGTATATAGGTATTGTGGAAGTATCACAAATACAAAAAAATGAAAAAACAAAGTGAAAGTACTGCTTGGAATGCGTTGTTTCAAAAAAGCCATTTTCAGAAGTTTTCTTGGAAACAAGTACTTTCAAGAAACTTAGCAATGATCAACTGTTGCATACTAAATAAAAGCTAGAAACATACTTTATTCTGATAAAAGATGAGGGTTTATATATATTTTTACATGCCCTATGCCTATATAGCTACAGAACTAAATTTCCTGTAAGTCTTCAAAAATTAATCAAAATGGCAAAAATTGCCTGGTAATTTGAGAAAACTGTCTGGCACTGATTGAGTTAATCTTTAGACAAACCTTGAAAATGACACATAGGTTGTCCAGCGCTCTGTCCAGGAACTCTGGAGTTTTCCTTTGACATTCGCTGCTCTCTGGTTCAATGTCACCAAGTCCGTCATTGGCATCAAAGGAAGGCAACGCAAACCACGACAGGAAAGACTTGTTGGATGCCACTTGGCTTGAGCGGTCCGAAATCTGTTTGGCAGTCTGTCTGGCTTGTGCAACAATTTGGATCAAATTCACCACCTACAGAGCACATAACTTATGGTTGATCCAAATGCAACCTAAGTTGTAAAGTAAGAATAAGACTGGTCCTTACCGTGGTTCTGACCTCGACCCCGAACATCTGCCTGTACTGGCATTCCTGGCCTTCCATGGCGTACACGTGGCCTTTGACCCGGAAGACAGCATCTGTGAAGGTACGTTGCTGTGCCGACAGGAAACTACCTCCCTGGCCTGGCGTCAGGTAGCCTCGCGGCTGCCGGTGATGGGGTACCAGCTCAGGCTCCAGGAACAGTTGCTCGGCTGCAAAAAGTTTAGTCTTTCAAAGAGGCTCCAATGGAAATTGATTCCTATATAAATACATCTCAAGGTCAAGGCCATATCCACCCACTGAGGTTTTCTAGGGCCTCTGAGATTATCTTGATTCACTATTGCAGGGGTCTGGAATCTTTTTTTATTCAAAGAACCATGGAAGCAAAAATATTTTTTTTAAAAGTTGAGCGAGCCACATCATATATCTTGTGACTAAATTCAACAAGAACGTCAAACCTGCTCTCCCCAGGCAAAAGCTAATTGTTCAGCACACTTAATCTTCCTGTGTGACATTTGATGATTTGATCAAATCTTTCAAATAATAATGTGTCCCCTATCAATATACCCCTTAATATTTGTCTGCCTCCGCAATTACTAAAGAGTGATGAGTCTCATTTTGACCGTCATTTTTGTCCTAAATAATAGTTTCAAAACTAAGATGCTGGCAAATTTATTTTGTAAAAATATCACAAAATACTGCAAATAATAAGGATATGGTTGTATTTACTTTCGGCACTTTTGATTTTTAGTTTCATCAGGGGATTTTCATCATAAAGAATCTCAACAGTGAACATACATAGTTTAATGAGCTTCCACTAAAAAGGGTTTCTTGGCGACCTATTGCCAAAACCGGGTATATTGGTGTGACACACAGTGTAAACTGTAGTTGAAAATGTACCCTATTGGACTGAATAATTAACTTTACGAGTATTACATCGGCTTTGAATGTAAAAATTTTGGGATGAAATCACTCGACTCTGGAATGCCAGATACAGTAGAAAATAAGTATTCAAACACCCAGCTATTTTGCCATTTCTCCCACTTAGAAATCATGGAGGGGTCTGAAATTTTCATCGTAGGTGCATGTCCACTGTGAGAGAGACACACTAAAAAACAAAAATCCACAAATCACAATGTACAATTGTACATCTCCACAAGGCTGAAAAGAGCTACGGAGCAATTGCCAAGCAGCCTGGTGAAAAAAGGTCCACTGTTGGAGCAATCTTTCGAAAATGGAAGAAGCTAAACATGACGGTCAATCTCTATTGGAGAGGACCCCCGTGCAAGATATCACCTCGTGGGGTCTCAAATATTCTAAGAAAGGTGAAGAATCAGCCCGGAACCACACGACAAGAGTTGGTCAATGACCTGAAAAGAGCTCGTACCACCGTTTCCAAAGGTTACTGTAGATAATACACTAAGACGTCATGGTTTGAAATCATGCATGGCACAAAAGGTTTCCCTGCTTAAATCAGCACATGACAATGCCTGTCTTAAGTTTGCATATGACCATTAGGATGATACAGAGGAGTCATGGGAGAAAGTTTTGTGATCATATGACATCAAAATAGGCCTTTTTGGTCATAATTCCACTAAGCGTGTTTGGAGGAAGAAGATTGAAGAGTACAATCTGAAGAACACCATCCCTACTGTGAAGCATGGGGGTGCTTTTCTGAACATGGGACAGGAAAAGTGCCCTGCATTAATGAGAGGATGACTGGGGCCGTTTACTGAGATTTTGTGGTTCCCTCAGTCAGAACATTGAAGATGGGTCGTGAGTGGGTAGTTCAACACAACGACCCGAAGCACACAACCAGTAAAACCAAGGAGTGGCTCAGTAAGAAGCATATCAAGGTTCTAACATGGCGCAGCTAGCCTCCAGGCCTGAACCCAATGGAAAATCTCTGGAGGAAGCTCAAACTCTGTGTTTTTCAGCGACAGCCCAGAAACTTGACTGATCTAGAGAAGATCCATGTGGAGGAATTGGCCAAGATCCCTCCTGCAGTGTGTGCAAACGTGGTGAAGGATTACATTTGACCTCTGTAATAGCAAACAAAGGCTACAGTACCAAATATTAACATCCATTTTCTCAAATACCGATTTGGAGCTATATCACACAAATAAATTGTTAAAAAAAAATCATGCATTGCGATTTCTGGATTTTTTTTCTTTTTAGTTTATATTTCTCACAGTGGACATGCACCTACAGTGAAAATTTCAGACCTCTCCATGATTTCTAAGTAGGAGAAATAGCAAAATAGCAGGGTGTTAAAATATTTATTTTCTTCACTGTATATGTGCAATGCTATAATTTTTGGGAACCATGAAAACAGACATGTATGGTTACTAGTTCATATATTTTTGCATTCCATTTAACGAATTTCAATCCAATGTTAAAAAATATATTTCAGTTGAGCAATGAGCAAAACTGCCATTATTTTTTTCTTTGAAGTAAATTTAGCCCACTTTTGGTAATATAGTACTACTTATGGTGCCTGAATAATACCGGCTATTTTCTTTTATGTTCATGTTGTGAGGATTTATTTGTTATTTGTGTTTTGACACCAAAGAGGTCGTAGGTTGGATTCCTGGCTACTCCAAGTAAAATGTTGAAATGTCCTGGGCAAGACACTGGACCCCAATGCCCCGATCAGCAGGTTACCTTCCACTTTTGACTTCACATTCCGTGAGAGCAATGCCGGAAGTGACTAATTGAGAAGAATGGGATATTTCCCGAAGGGCTGGCTTATGTCAAGGTGGAGTTTGGGCTGGCTGAACAAGAAAAATAATTTGTCACTTGCACTATCTAATCTTACACGCCCATTCATTCTCTAGTCTGCTTTTTAGTCACATTCAGCGCAACCCCCAAAATCGTAGCAGATGAGATGAGTTTTACCATCTGAAGGGATTGTTTGTTG
Organism: Urocampus carinirostris; assembly: GCF_059441175.1. NCBI lineage: Eukaryota > Metazoa > Chordata > Actinopteri > Syngnathiformes > Syngnathidae > Urocampus > Urocampus carinirostris. Next base: position 832,773 of record NC_142354.1, on the reverse strand, counting down.
TTTTGGCCCACTACCATTTTTCTTTTCCGTAACATTAAAATAAGCACAGGACAGCGTAATTGATACGAGTCAGGTACGATGGAAGGCAGAAAGGTGCTGGGTGGCATGGAAGTGAAAAAGCTAGGAAAAGGGAAAGAAAAAAGTTAAAAGAAGGACTGCTAACATTCATTTCACTTATCTTGTACTTTTTGTCTGTCATCTGTGTGTCCCTAGATGGGTGTTATGGTACCTGTTTGCAGAATTCAGCAGTTAATTGCCTTTACAGATAGCCTCTTACACTCAAATGAGCTCATAGTGATGGGAATGACGTCTTTTTCGAATAGCAGCTCTTCTATCCTTGTGGTGAGGGGCCCTCTCCTCGTCTGAGGTGTGAGAATTCTCCCACCTTGGTCCGCTCCGTGACGTAAGAGGCGACTAAAGTGGAGGGAGCGAGGGGTCTGGGGATCCTCTCCTGTCTATCTCTACTCCCTAAGAGACAGCAAGGCAAAGAAAGGGGGGCAGTAGACTGAAAGGTGTGAGAGGATGTGGAAGTAAAGCGACTGAGTGGAAGAAAGAGGAGATCGGAACGATGATGACTACCGTAAATTCCGGACTATAGAGCGCACCTGATTATAAGCCGCACCCATCACATTTTAAGAGGAAAACCGATTTTGTCCATACACAAGCCGCATCTGTATATAAGCCGCATGCACCGACATCAAACAAACACGAATTTAATCCAAGCCAAACTTCAAGCTGCTATTGAAACTAAATGTCCTTCATTGAAGCACACAGTCCAAAAATCACAGCTGCCAAAATGAATGTAAAATGATATAAGTACTTAAAATTAGTTGCAAACCTGCAGATTCTGGGTGCCCGTTGATAGTAATCCAAGGAAAAAAAGTGTATATTTTCAAAGGGTGGGGAAAATATATATCCATTATTGTCCGCCAAAGGGTGAATTACAGCTTGGAGGTATGTATGGTATAAAGTCTGGAGTTACGGGGGAACATGCTAGAGAAGGAGTGGCTGTGCTTGTGAGTGAGAAACAAAAGAAAGACTGGTGGAGTGGAAAGAGATATCTTCCAGATTGATGTAGGTGAGGTTAAAGTGGGGTGTAGAAGTATGGATGTTTACAAGTGCATAAGGACCTGGTTCAGAAAGAAGTGCTGAGGAGAGAGAGGAGTTCTGGAGGGATTTATAAGACTGTGCGGCAAGTGCGAAAGAAGGGTGGAAAGTGGTGGTACTAGGAGACCTGAATGATAGAGTGGGTGATGGTACGGTTGAAAATGTGATTGGTAGATATGGATTACCAGGAAGAAATGAGAGTGGGAAGAAATTGATTGAGTAATGTGTGGAAAATGAGTTGGTGATTGGAAATACATTGTTTAAAAAGAGGGACGTGAATAAGTATACCTTTGTCAGAGAGGATGGTGGACAGAGCACTGATGGATTATGTAGTGGTTAGGAAAAGGATGTTAAGTAGATTGTTGGATGTGCATGTTTACAGAGGTGAAATGAGTGGTATGTCTGATCATATTTATGTGGAAGGAAAACTGAGAATAGATGGATCTTAGAGGGTGTTGGAATTATATACATATATTTATCCTACAGTTGACATTAATATGTTATAAGTGTTCTCAGCCCTTTTTGAAGAGTTTTCAGCCCGTAAGCTGTTCTTCAAGGCCATGAGTTGTTTTTTGTACTGTCTGTCCCTTTATCTCACATACCAATAAGTGCAAAATGCCCTGGAATAATCTGTGTAATAATTTTCCTTCTATGCATGCAATAACTCAAGTTGTTTTTCACCGAAAGCCTTGAAAGAAGAAAGGAGGCATCCAAACAGAAACCAGCTGTGATCACCGGGCGGGAAGCAAGGCGTGCGAAAGAAGATTAACTCTGCGTAGCAACAGTTAGAATGCGGTCTCAACCAGTTAGATAGAACTCCTCCCTTTAGAGAAGTTGAGACTTATGTACGATAGGGCGAACCCTAATAAAAAGAGGAGAGAGATCAAAGATTTCTTCAGAGTGATTTGGGAGATTGGCGGTATACGATCTCTTCGATCGCTCTCCTTGCAAGATATCTAAACTGATCAGATTCTCTATTGTCTTTTTATTTCAGAGCGTTTTATCATAAATGTTGGGGACTTAAACCTAACAGAGGGCTAGTTATAAGAAGAGTGTGAGGGAAGAGGTGAAAATGTTAAATAAGGCAGTAAAGGAAAGAGTTTAAAGAGGATAGGGGAAGAGTATGAACGGATTAGTAGAAGAGAAGTGGAAAGTGTGGAAATGGAATGGAAGTGGTTTAAAGAGGCAGTGTTGAAGAGTGCGAAAGAAGTATGTGGAATGAGAAAAGTTGGTCGAGGTATTAGGAAAGAAGTGAATGGTGGAACGATGAGGTCTCAGAGGCTGTGACAGAGAAGAGACAAGCATTTGAGGAGTGGCTGCAAGATAAGAGTGGTGCTGTGTATGAAAGGTATTAAGTGAAGAAAAGGTTGGTAAAAGTGTCAGTGGAAGCAGCGAAAAGGAAAGCAAATGATGAATGGTGTCGAAAGATAGGAGTGTTCTGGAAGGAAGTGAAAAGAATAAGAAAGATCTGGAAAGGAAGAGAGTGAAAGATAAGGACGGTAGATTGCTGGTTAGCGGTCGTGCTGTCAGGACAAGATGGGCAGAGTATTTTGAGGAGTTGCTAAATGTGGAGGATGGAAGAGAAGTGAGAGTCGAGGCGATCAATGGTATGGAGAGAATGCCCGTGTTGGGTGATTTAAATGTGAAGCCTGTGGAAACATGGGAGGTGCAACAGGCAGTCAAAGAAATTAAAGGGGGAAGGCGCCTGGGTTGGATGGTAGTACTGCTGAATGCTTGAAAAAAGGTGGCACAGCTATGATTGACTGGTTAGTACGCTTGTTGGATGTATGCTTTTTAAGTGGTGTGGTTCCTGTTGATTGGTGTAGTGCATGTGTGGTGCCATTGTATAAGGGTAAAGGTGATAAGTATGAATGTAGCAATTCGAGAGTTATCAGTTTGTTGTCTGTAGAGCTGTATGGAAGAGTCTTGATTAAGAGAATGAGAGGAAAAGCGAATGAGGTGGTGATGGAGGAGCAGAGAGGTTTCAGGAAAGGAAGAGGATGTGTGGATCAGGTGTTTGCAGTACGACAGTGTGTGAGAAATATTTTGCAAAAGGTAAGGATGTTCATTTGGTTTTCAAGGACTTGAAAAAGGCATATGACAGAATTGATAGAGGCGTTGTGGAAGGTGATGGTAATGTATGGAGTGGGTGGAAAGTTGTTGCAAGCGTTGAAGAGTTTGTATGTGAGCAGCAGAGCATGTGTAAGAGTAGGGAGTGAGACAAGTGAGTGGGTTCCCTGTGTTGACCATCGTGAGATGGGTGTGTGTGATGTCACCGAGACTGTTTAATATGTACATGGATGGCGTTGTGAGAGAGGTGAATGCAAGAGTATTTGGCAGAGGTGTAGAGATGATCGATAACAGTGGAACGGTGTGGCAGGTAAGTCAGTTGTTGTTTGCAGATGACACAGCGCTTGTGGCTGATTCTGGGAAAACATTGAGAAGGTTGATAATGGAGTTTGGAAGAGTATGTGATAGGTGTAAGTTATGTGTGAATGTTGGGAAGAGTAAGGTGATGAAGTGTTCATGTGATGGAGTGGGCATGGTGTTAGAAATAAGGTTGCATGGACAGGTGCTGGAAGAAGTTGAAAGCTTTAGGTACTTGGGTTGTGGTGTGGCTGCAGTTGGTGGAATGAAGTGTGAGGTATTGCACAGAGTGAATCAAAAAAGCAAAATTTTGAATTCTCTGAGGAGAGGGATGAGCAACAAGAGTATGAGTATGGATGTTAAATGGGGACTGTATGAGAGTGTGATTGTGCCGACTGTGTTGTATGGTGTAGAGACTTGGAGCCAGAACACAGATTTGAGAAGGAAATTAAATGTTTTTGAGAGAAAGTGTTTGAGGAGTATGTTAGGAGTGACACGATTGGATGGATTGAGAAATGAAATCGTGAGAGACACAACTGGAGTAGTAGTGGAACCGAGCAAGCGTGTGGGTAAGAGAGTACTCGGTTGGTTTGGACACATGAAGAGGATGGATGAGGAGCGAATGTTGAAGAGGATCTACAAAGCTGAAGTAAATGGAAGGAGACCAAGAGGAAGGCAGTGATGTTTTATGAGTGCACTGCAGGAAAGAGGTCTAAATATAGTGGAAGCTAGAGCTCTTGTTTGTGAAAGGATGGGCAGGGCACCTGTATGATGCGGCAGGGGTAATACAGTGAAAGCTGTCGGGCCCTGCTGTTGAACAGAAGAGTGTGTTGTGTCACCCTGACCAGAGTGAATTTTTTTTTTTTTTTTTTTTTAAGTAGTTCACGGATCCACCACTAAGGACGCATCTCTTTAAAGCTCTCACCACTGCAGAGTTACAAATGTGCCGGATTCAGAATACTTATTGTCATTGACAAAGAGCAAAAAAGCTTGGGAACATCCAGCTATTCATTCACAGTTAAAAGAAAATGTAAAGATCCACATAATATCCAGAATAAATCAATAATACCCAATATGAACATTAAAAGTGCAGACGTGGCATTATAAAAACTCAATAGCAGCATAATTAAATCAATGTTAAAGTGCAATTGTGTCGATCATCATTCCCTCCAAGTATGATGGAAAAAGTGATGAGTAATGATTGTATACTGCAGTAGTGCAACCAGTTCAGTTATTGACAGTTGTTGCGTGTGAGTGTGTTATTTATCTTATAATAGATGGCGTGGTTCTAAAAATAATAATAATAATAATGATAATAGTTTTGCTTTACTGGCTCTTTGGGTAAAATAGGTTCCCGATAGTTGCCCATATCGATATAGATATACCACTTAAACTATGTCTTACTCCTAAAGTTACTTAAGAGTGTTAAGGCTTATTCAATTCATTTTAGTACTAAATAATTTTTATAAAACAAGGTGCCAGCAAAATTCTTTTGTAAAAATGTCACAAACTACTGCAAACCAGAAAGATACCGACATATTTACCTTCGGCGTAGACATCGATGGGCGAAAAGAGAGTGCTTGCGCTGTAGGAATAGCTCTGCCCATCCCCACCGCTCAACCAATCAAATTGCTCTGAGTGCTTTGCTAGCACTCTCATTGAAGTTGTAACGGATGCCTATTCTTATTTAAACTCTCCAAGGACGTCGGGACGCAAAGAGGAACGGCGACTGTTTTAAAAAAAAAATACTTTAAATGTAAGTGTGCCGCATTACCGTCTTGTTCTAGTTTTGAAATGACTCTGTGGTGGGTGGCTCTGATCCAGTGTTGTGCGCCGTCATCTACCGACCCCCAAAATACAATAAGGACTTTGTAAATGATTTTCTTGTGGGAATTATGCCCAACTATGACCGTGTCCTCATTGTTTGGGATTTTAACATACAAACACTGCCCTACTTACAAACGTTTGTAAGTTGAATTTGTTAGTAAGTTGCTTCATTGCTATGTTATGTATGGAATGTATGTTTGAAATGTATATAAGTATGTTTAAGGCTTGTATAAGTAATATAAGTAACCTGTATTGTTTTGTCCTAAATAAATAAACATTTAATAAAATAATATGCTCTGTATAGATAAATAGTTAAGTTTGACTTGTTTTTGGAAGATGAGCTTCAAGAGTTAGGGGCCTTCCTTCTCTGTGCTAGAAAGTGGGCGAAAAAAGCGATCCAACAATTTTCTCAACCGCATCAAGCTTTCTTATTCCACTTTAATTTCAAAAGAAACGGCTCGCCTCTTCTTTCCACTGACCAGATTGAATGGATGCGCGAGATATTAAACAATAAGAATGTCAAAGTTCTTAGGACGCTGGAACTTTCAGTAGATCCGCATGCTAACAAGGAGCTATCTGGACAATATTATATTAATTGTAAAACACGCCGTGAAAAAGAAAGAAATGTCACAATCACAAACCTAAGAGTAGGCAAAGGCTATAGATAAATGCAGGCTGTACAAGACAGCAGGTAAACTTAACGCATGAAGCTTGAGATTATGTCACAGCTCTAGGGGATATGAGATTTAACTACAGTGGAACCTCTGTTTTCGAACGCCTCTCAGGTCGAACAAGTCGGTTCTCGACCAAAAATTTAGAGAAATTTTTGCTTCGCTTTTCGTTCAAAAAAATCGGAGTTGCTGAGCGGCGTACGAGTGTAGATTGCCCCCGCCCCTCGTGAAGAACTGTTGTCACGGCAACGCGCACTCCTTCTCTGCTTTCGTTTTTCAAAAGCGGTGAAGGGAGTGTTTTAACTCCTAATTATGCCTCGGAAGAAGGTTGGTGGAAGCAGCAAAGTTGCTACAGGTGAAAAAAGAGGAGTAGTGCGTACAACTATTGCATTTAAGAAAGAAATAATATCAAAATATGAAGGTGTGCGACTTTCCCTTCTTTCAGGAATACAGCATGGCTTCTGCAGACAACCGCCAAGGTAAGAAATCCTACTCATAATTCTTTTCTTTATCCTTTAACTGCTCACCACTAAATGACGTGTAAACGACCTGATTTTTTTATTTTTACATGTTAGCGTAATCTTTCGTACGGAAGATTACGCTAACGCGAACGTACTATTAGCCTGGGTTAGCTTCATGTTTACTTTCGTGGTAAACATTTAGGGTGTTGGAACGGATTAAAACAATTTTACATTACTTTTAATGGGAAAAAAACGACTTCGGTGATCATACAAATCGGTTTTCGTACAAAGAAATGGAACGGATTATGGTCGAGAACCGAGGTTCCACTTTATCTACTTTGAAAATTAATCCCTCAAGATCCATGGCGCGTGGAATATTTTCAAACATATTTGCATGATTGTGGGGAGGAACACTACACGTTCTGTGCTTAATTGGGGAAAAATGGGTGTTTTGTAATCCCTTTAAGCATTATTGACTCTTAACTTGGTGCTGAACTGGTTCTCGCCCATGGTTTGTCTTTTTGCAACCTTTAAATCTGTAATAATCTACTCTTGGATCATTTGCGCGTTTTGTTCGATGTTGGATTTGCCCTACTGCATTTGAATCTAGCGCCCAGTTGGCTTTTGACCAGCTCTGCGTTCCCTCCGATTCAACCTACATGGATACAGAGGAATTCCTTTCATGGTTTCACTCCTCCTGTCGAACTACATGTATATTGGACTCAATGGGTCCCTCAAAAACTGTGCAGCCTAAAGCTAAACCTGAGCCCTGGTTTGACAATAGATCTCATGTGGCTCAAAGGGAGTGCCGCAGAGCTGAGTGCGGGGCGGGAATGAAAAGCTGCAAGTTTCACTTTTAATGCTAAAGGACTGCCGGTAACATTACCAAAAGACTTAAGGAGGCTAAAAGAGAGCACCTATCAGATATTATTGTGTCTAATCACCACAACCTACGAGTGCTTTGTAAAACGATTGGCTCTGTTCTTAATGCCCCACAGCCTGCCTGTTTGGAAGCATCAACTGAAATTTGTAATAGCTTTCTCCACTTTTTTATTAGCAAAGTTCTTATTACAATGGCCGTCTCCGTTTCTGCCGATAGAACCGTGTTTGATAAGTTTAAGCCTCTGACTTTGTCGTTTTTAGAAGTTGTTGGCCATATGAAGCCTTTACATTTCCTGCGTGATTTCATCTCTACTTATTTTTCCCAGTATTGGGCAGTCAGTTCTGGCCATTATTACCAGGTGTCCTTCTTCTGGTTTTTGTCACCACAAGTTTTAAACATGCAGTAAATGAAATGAAATGATTTGCATTTATATAGCGCTTTTCAAGTCAATGACTTACCTAAGCGCTTTACAATTGCTCCACATTTCCCAATAGCGGCCTTGCAGCCATGTGAGGCGCTAATCTGCTTATTGGGGGTATTAGGGGTTCAGTGTCTTACCCAAGGACACTTCGACATGTAACACGGACAAGCCGGGATTCGAACTGGGATCTCTTGATCCCAAGACGACCGCTCTACCTCCTGAGCTACGGTGCAACCACTTCTTAAAAAACTGGCCTGGACTAGACTGTTTTTACATTAAAGGGTTCTTTGGCGACGTATAGCCAAAATAGGGTCCGTTGGTGTGACACCTTGACTGTAATTGAGACTGTTGACATATATATAGTGGACTGAACCCGTTGGCAACTTAATATTGCCCCGGCTTCGCACGTGTCAAACTGGCTTCGCATGTTCCATAGTTAGAACGACACAGAAAGCTTATATACGAGTTAAATGTTATCTCTGAACCAGATGTAGTCATGAAAAGAGCCACATATGGCTCATAAGCTATAAGTTCCCGACTCTTGGCTCACACACACTCATTTACAGAAGAAAAGGAACCAACACCAGGTAATAGTGCTTTCTCAATGTGTGGACAAAGATATGATCAAAGCCATTCCTGCCATCTAATGGTGATTTATCATATACTAAAATCATTCTTGGAGGCTTGATGCTTACAGGTGGGCAGCGCCAAGCCTTTTGTAAAAAAAAAATATATATATATATATATATATATATATATATATATATATATATATATTCACATATACATATATCTATATATATTGGGGCACATTGTGATATTGATGACGGCACATATACATATTGGTAAAAAGGAATCAGTCCTGCTTTGCTTTGGTAATGAGCCGGGGCTAATCTCACCCTTGTGGATGAGGTCTGCTAGGTCCGGCTGGGAGAAGACTTTGGCCACTCGAAACAGCATCAACGCGTTTTTGGCGTTGACAAGATCCATGCGCACTGCTCTGTTCAGAAAAACCTGGAAGAGCTTGGTGTAAACCAGCAGGTTCTCCTGAACAAACGGCTCCCTGCCAATTTGCAACATTATGGCAAAATAGTTAGCATTGACACAGACGAACACCAGCAGTCCCACGACCTACCATCTCTCTAAATTGGTTATGCTACCAATATCTCCTGGAAGGTTGATATTCTTGCCGTCGGTGTACCTCCAAGGCTGGATGAAGCTCAGCCACGTCTCCAGCACCTACCACAATAATAATAATGAGGTCAGGGAAAACAGTTGCAGGCAGGAAACCTAAAACTAAGACTTACCGCTCGGAAGGAGGTGTCCAGGGGCCAATGGCCAAAACAGTGCTGCAGGAACAAGAATAGCTTCTGTTGCATAAAGCGCTGCACCACTACTCTACAGGACAAAGAGCACACATAGCAATGAGCATGGGGCCAATACCATGAAAAAAAAAACAATTCACAAACACATACTTGAATCCACAAATACTGTAAAAATAATTTGTACACCTAACTGTAGTCACAAATGCATGGCAATATACAGATGTGGCCTGTAAGTCACAAAAAGAGCCTGCTAAGTGACCACGCAATTTGAAAATTATCTAAAATTCTTCTTGCTTAGTAAAATTAATTCGCTTTATCTTTAAAATGTGTAACCTGCGCTAACTGTTATCTCCCTCCAGTAGTTAGACAGCCACGAGACTTGCTAAAGCTAGGCCGTTAAGAGCCTGACTAGTCAAAACACACTAATAAGAGCTTCTACCAGTAGGCCATGATTTAAAATATTAAGATGTATTACATTCCTGTCATGTGTGCATGAAAGTATATCTGTACTTATATGGGTGTGTGCATATATTTAATAATTCACGTGCAAGTGTGAGTGAAAGGGAGAGGCAGAGAGAATTAGAGACTGAATGTTATGAATGTGTTGGCCATTCGAAGTTATTTATATACTAATTTGAGCAAACAGAACAATATTGAGTCTAAGATAATTATATTAGAATTTTAATTTTTTATTTATCAAAATTAACAGTCTCTTTGGACCCTCTGATCATATCTCTCTTTTTACGTACCCGGCCTACAGTCAAAAACTGAAACAAACAAACCCTACCATAAAACAAATCAAGCTCTGGAATTCAGAGACTGAGTGCACTCTGCAAGACTGTTTTGCCACAACAGACTGTGATGCTTTTAAAGCTTAAGTATACAAAAATATGCTGAGTATATGACTGGGTAAATCAACACATCGTACCCACCATACGAGTCAGGAGGTTTCCAAACCAGAAGCCATGGATAAATTATCAGGTCAGTCGCATGCTCGATGTATTGCACACACATCAGGCATCGAGTACAAAGCTGCGAGGTACAGACTGAAGAAAACCCTTACTGCGGCAAAGAGACAGTACAGAGAGAAACTTGATGGCTTCTACTCCACTACTGACTCTGGGCGGATGTGGAGAGGCTTATAAGCACATCACAGACTACAAGACCACTACCAGAATCATCTCTGCAGACAGCCTGCCAGACCTCAATGCATACTACACCCAATTTGAGGCCACACCTGGACCACCAGACCCCTCTCACCATCCACCAATAGTTTCATCAGGTCAAGTACTCAGATTCCTGAAGAAAATCAACCCCCACAAAGCAGCAGGACCAGAAAACATCTCTGGCCATGCTCTCAGGGTATGGGCCAATGAGCTGGCAAATGTTTTACCTCCATCTTCAACCTTCTCCTCAGCCAAAGCAAAGTTACCTCTTGTTTTAAGACCACAATCATTGTCCCCCTCCCTAAGAAGACCCCACCCAACTGCCTGAACAGACCGATAGCACTCACTCCAATTACAGTGGAACCTCGGTTCTCGACCATAATCCGTTCCAAAACCCTGTTTGAGAACCGATTTGTTCAATCACCGAAATCATTTTTCCCATTAAAAATAATGTAAATCGTTTTAATCCGTTCCAACACCCTGAATGTTAACCATGAATGTTTAACGTAAACATGAAGCTAACCCAGGCTAATCGTACGTTCGCGTTATCTTCCGTACGAAATATTACGCTAACATGAACGTGTAAAAATAAAAAAATCAGGTCGTTTACAAGTCATTTAGCACCACAAGTGGCTAGCGCTTCATTGGAAAGGCGGCTCCGTTATAACACCCTGAATTTTGGGCTCCGTTACAACACCCTGAATGTTTACCTGAATGTTCAACGTAATCATACAGCTAACCCAGGCTAATCGTACGTTCGCGTTATCGTAATCTTCCGTACGAAAGATTACGCTAACAGGAACGTGTAAAAAAAAAAGATAAAGAAAAGAATTTTGAATAGGATTTCTTACCTTTGTGGTGGTCAGCAGAAGGCGCATGCTGTATTCCCTACTAATCGGAAACTCGCACACCTCTTTCATATTTAGCTATTATGTCTTTCTTAAAGGCAATAGTTGTACGAACAACTTTTCTTTTTTCACCTGTCCTGCTTGCACCGACCTTCTTCGGAGGCATAGTTAGGGGCTAAAACACTCCGTTCACCGATATTAAAAGCGAAAGCAAAAAGAGGCAAGTGCGCACGTGATAACAGTTGATCACGAGGGGTGGGGGGAATCTACACCCGTACGCCGCTCAGCATCGCACTCTAGCGTACGCACTCAGGCATTACCGGCGTTCGAACTCCGAATTTTTGACCGAACAGCAAAGCAAGAATTTCTCTAAAATTTTTGGCCGAATACCGATTTGTTCGAACTGAGAGGCGTTCGAAAACCGAGGTTCCAATGTATTATGAAGTGCTTTGAGAAAGAAGTTCTAGCCCGTATCCAGAGCAGCATTACAGACAACCTGGACCCCGTACAGCACAGGTGTCAAACAGGTGGCCCGCGGGCCAGATCAGGCAAGCTAAGGGATTGAATCCGGCCCGCGAAACAACACTCAGAGAAGCGCAAGAGAAAAACAAGCTGCAGGTTGAAATATTTCAACTTGATGTTGCCAAAGCCAGATGCCTCGAACAAAGACACTGTACGTGTATTTATTTATTTCTCTCTCTCTCTCTCCTTCTCTCTCTCTTTCCCTCCCACTCCCCTCCTCTCTCTCTTTCCCTGTCTCTCTCTCTCCATCTTTCTCCAAAGAGAGATAAACTCTTTCTTTCACCCTCTTTCTTTCCCTCTTTCTGTATCTCTTTCACCCTCTTTCTCCCCCTTTCCCTCTCTTTTCTACCACTCTCTCCCTTTCTCTTTCTCTCCCTCTCTCCCCCTCTCACACTCCCCCTCTCTTGCGCCCCCTTTCTCTCCCCCTCTTCCCCCCTCTCTCTCCCTCTCCCTCTTTCTCTCGCTCTCTTTCTCTTTCACCCCCTCTTTCCCTCTCTCTCTCTCTATCACCCTCTCTATCTCTCACCCTCTTTTTTTCTCTCTCTCTTTCTTTCTCACCCCTTTTCTCCCACTCTGTCTCTTTCACTCTCTGTGTCTCTCTTTTTCCCTTCCTTTGTTGCTCTTTGTCTCTTTCTCTCTCTCTGTGTCTTTTAAACTCTTTTGCTCTAACTTCTTTTTTTCATTTTCTCTCTTTTCTCTTTCTCTCTTCCTACCCTTCGCGCTTTCTTTTCTCTTCTCTCTCCTTCTGTCTTTCTATTTCTCTTTGGATTTCTTTCTTCCTCTCCCTTTCTTTTCCCCCCTCTCTCACGACTTTTTATCTTTTGTTTCTCACGCTCTCTCCCTCTCCCTCTTTCTCTTTCTTTATCCCACCCGCTCTCCTTTTCCCTCCATCTTTCTCTTATTTCTTTCTCTCTCTTTGCCTTTCTCTCTAATCTACTAGTCCGGCCCCGACAGAATGTTTGTTCTACCGTGTGGCCCCCGAGTTTAAATGAGTTTGACACCCCTGCCGTACAGTATGCCTACAGGACCAACAGATCCACTTCTGTTGGATGTCATCACAGCTGTTCTTCATAATTCCCTGTCCCACTAGGAAAACAAAGACTCCTACATCAGGATGCATTTTACATCAGCTCTGCCTTCAACACGGTCATACCACATGAACTCACGCACAAACTATCCACAATCAGTTTGCAACCCACCCTCTGCGACTGGCTCCTGGACTTTAACTGGCAGACCCCAGTCAGTAAGAATTGGAAATAGGACGTCAGCCAGCATCATCACCAACATAGGAACAGGGATGGGTCCTCAGCCCAATCCTCTACACCAGGGGTTGGCAACCTATGACACGCGTGCCAGCACTGGCACGTGAGGGGTTAACCAGTGGCACGCGAGCCCACGGTAAAGTAATATATTTTTTTTTTAAATGCGCATTTTTACCTGAAATTTTGACATTTTCATTGCTTGCTATGTTGTTTAGCGGATTTACGGTGAGTGTGTGTCCGCGCGGTGCCTCGCAGAGGAGAGAAGTGTTTTAACCCTCCCACAGAAACACCGGCGCGCGATAAATGAACGAATCTCGTTCTTTTCAGCCAGTGAGGACAGATGATTGGGGCTTTGTGAAAAAAATGGCCGTGCTGTTTGTGCATTATGCCTCGAGAGCGTTGTACCTCGCACGTCAAGTGTTAAACGTCATTACAAGATGAAACATGAACATGAATTCAAGGACGAGTCTAATACATTAAAACGCACAGTGTCCAGGTACGTGTAGTGCCTGAATCCGACTCCGCTGCAAAATCCTCCCACCTCGCGTGAACGCGCATTCTGCTGTGCTTCCGACAAAGGCGATCGTACTCTATATAATAAGTTTATTAAAACAATAAAGCGAGCTAATTAAAACAATTATGCGATCGTAGTCTATATAACGCATTTATTAAAACAATAAAGCGCAATCGTATTCTACAAAATGCGTTTGTTAATGCAGATGCTAAAGTCACCAACACCGGAGACGAATCAATGTATGCTATGATATCCACGATCACAACTAATTGTACACAAATAGCCTTTATTTGATGTACTATAATAGCCATATGTAATGTATTTTTATTGTGAATGAAACCCTGGTTGCATTGAATCCCGCGGTGTAAACAAATCTGTTTTTTTTTTTATTCAAAATCGGACTTCCCTGCCTATACTGTTTGCAAAATAAGACACACTTTAAACTTATTATGTTTTTTCAGCTTCGGGATCCACTTTGTGATGTGTTACTGAATAGGTGTTTCAAAAATCTAGATTGTTTTTTTTTATTACCATTATTACTAATAATAGTAATATTATGAGAAACGTCTGAATCTCTTCAAAATCACTGTGCTGACATATTTATGTCAGAGAAGGTTACCCTAGAAGTCACAAGTCTGAATCTCAAATAGGGTCCATTTTAGCAGGGGAGTCAGATTTTGGCAGGTAAAATGTCTGGCAAAATCGATGACACTGCAGTGATAGGTCGCATCACTGCAAGAGAACAAGCGGCCTACAGGAAGGAAGTGGCGAGTCTGGTGACATGGTGCGAGGACAACAAACTCACTCTCGATATGGACGAGACAAAGGGATTGATAGTGGACAATGTCAAGCAGGATCCTCAGCAACTTCTATAGCTGCATCATGGAGAGTATCCTGACCAGCTGCATCATTGTTTGGTACGGAAGTATCACAGCCATGGAGCGCAAACGCCTGCAGAGAGTGGTTAAGAACGCTCAGAGGATCACCAGGACTCCACTGCCCTCTCTGCAGAGCATATACCAGTGCTGAGTCCACAGGAGGGCTGCTTCCATCATTAAGAACCCCACCCACCCACAACACAGACTGTATACACTCCTGCCCTAAAGGAGTTTGAAATGCAGGACAACCCGTCTAAATAAATATTTTTACCCTTCTGTTATCAGACTCATAACGGCTGCTGATCGAACAATACACCTTTGACATGTTCAGCACACTACAGACACTTTAAACTGGACCATACTTGGACTATTCTTGCACTACAGTTACTCTCAACTGTGTTTTATCCTATTTTTATCTTATTGCCTTATAACTAATCTAGGGTTAATCTTGTCTTTTTATCTTTTTGATATTCTTAATATTCTTTTTTGTAGACATGTATATTGTTTCTTAGATTTATTACGCTGGCAACTGTGTTGACAGCATAGTAAATTTCATTGTGCAGGGAATCGTGGTTCTTAACTGTGCATATGACAATAAACACTTTGAATCTTTGAATCCTGAATCTTGAAATGGTTTTAAAATTTGTGTATTTAGAACAAGAGAAGAAAACAAGCTTGAGAACATATTTCTTGAAGCTCTCGCCTGAAAATGAGTTTAATATTTAGTGTGGCTCACAACATTTATGTACCTTAGATGCTACTTTTTTGCTTAACAGTTAGGCAAGACTCGAAATTGCAATAAATTCTCTCAAAAACTCAGTTTCATTTATTTATTATGTTTATTGTTGATGTTGACAACATTTTGTTTATTGGTGCTCACACGAAAATTGCAATAAATTCTCTCACAAACTCAGTTTCATTTATTTACTATGTTTATTGTTGATGTTGACAACATTTTGTTTATTGGTGCTCACACAAAAATATATTGCAGCGTGGTTGTTGTTACCGCATGCGTCGTCTAAATGTTTCTCATTTTTCCTTATGCTGTTTTTATAAATGTATTAATTTATTTTATAGTTTTTGCTTGTTCTCATTTAGGTTTGAGATCAATTACAACTGCAATCATTGTGGGACTGTATGGCCCTTTGAGACTCTGTTATGGGCTATATGGATAAATGTGAATTGAGCTGAAAAATGCGATCAGAATTAGTGCTGCAGGTAAAAAATATATGCATTTGCAAATCTCAAGTGTTTTATTTTATAGTTGTAAATGAAATGGATGTGAGTATGATAGTAATGTAGGGAGAAATCACAGGCCCTTGTTCTTTGTGCTCGAGACATGACTGTACTCTGTTGTATTTTTAAGTTAGACATGAACACGTACACCAATCTAGAATACTGTATTTAGGTGGCAAGCCAGCGCTGTCAAAAAAAAACAGAAAACAGAATAATTTAAGATCTGCTTTTAAAATGTAGTGAAGTAATTCTCTTGTTGAAACTACGGTTGATATTGGAACGTGTTCCTTTGTAACACGTTACTCACAAAACAGGTCACCTGTGTTTAACTGAAGCCTAAAAAGAGGACGCAACCTGCATGTCATTTTATGCATTTTAGCCAAGTGTGTTCATCATGCCTCTTTTGCTTCCACAACTTGACAGTCTTTGCTTCTGTTTTGTTGTCAAACGTCACAAGGGTCTGATTAGTTAGGCAGCAGCTGCTTTTAACCAAAAAACAATGGCCGGGTGCCTCCATTACATGAAATAGATTACCCTTTTCTTGGGTTTAATGTGCAAAAATTTCAAACTATGTCTATTAGCTAAAATATCTCAAACACTTATTCTTGCAAGGGTAGCAGCAGTGCAGATGACAACCCCGACCGTCTGAAATTCTCCTAAAATCCATATACAAGACCTACCTAAAGTAAATTGAATGCTGTTCTTGAATGATTTAGAGAATATGCACAGTTTGGGTCTGTTTTGAAAGGTAAGACTCTCAAGTTTTGTCCCAAAATAATCACAGCAAGTGCTACTAAAATTGATTAATCTAAGTTGGAACACAAAAAAAATAGAAAGTTTTAATTCTCGTCTGATTTTTCTTTTGCCACTAAATGCCTGCAGATGAGTGTAGCATGGGCATCTTAGCTGGAAAACAGCTGAGACAAAAACTTGAAGCCTTACCTGGTACCTTGTCAAATTTTATCACAATCTGAAAAGCTAAACATTTGATTCTACAAATTTTTGTAAGGGTAGGTTTAGGCGTTTCCAAAAGTGGCCATTTGGAGGTGACCAGTTTACAACACTAAAACCTTTTGCAAATGTTTACTTAATTTGGCCATTTTTTTTAAACATTGAGGGTTGTAAAGTTTTGACTTCTCTTTCCAGAAGTCAATCAATGATGGTGTAAACTTGCACATAATAAAAGTGTGCAGAAATTAATCACGCACTTTTATTTTCGCCCCGGAAAATGGCGTAAAATTATGTTGGGAATTTCATTCGCTAACCATATGTCAAACATAATTCGAATCGGTCACTACTTGCTAAAGATATTCAGAGCTACGGGAGACAATCTCCGTTTTATAAAACAGGCCCGTATTGGCTAATGCGGGCTGTGGACGGTGTAAAAAAAGAATGGTATTGGCGTTCCGGCGGGCCGTCAGAACATTAAGGGGTCAGGCCTGACTGAACCTGAACAAGTTTTTAGCGTTTTAGTAGTAGCGACATTAACCCCTGCTCTAACCCGCAGGTCAAAAGTAACACCAGATATGGCATAGGTGATACCTTACTGCCTACCAAAACCAACTCTGGTCTGACAGCCTTATGACTCTGAACGCCTGTACAGATGATTACCTTTTTAACTCCTCTAGGGGGCTGGCATGGTTGTGCGAGTGGGTCGTGGAGGCCGAAGGCTGCTCTGGCTTTACGCTGTTTGAGAAAGCGTGCAGGTGTTTGATCAGCAGACGCACAGTCAGGACGTGCTCTTCACTTGGGTTGTACTGTTCCTGCGAAATAGGCCCAGACAAGTTAAATGGCAATCTAAACCAGGAGCAGCCAATCAAGCAGTAAAGGCCGTGCAAAGCAAAGGAGAACCGAGGTCCCGTGTGATTTCCTTTTTGATGAGCACACTGCTTGCTCGGGATAGGCTCATCAAAAACTCCAAACTTTGGTATGGGAAATTGAAATGCAGAAACTAATAAACATGGGGGATAGGACCTCAGCACTCTGAGCAGCAACACCATCTCTTAAGCTCAGATAACAGCAAAGAAGAAACGTGAAGTTATTATTGTTCTTTGCACATTTTGTTTACATTTTCTCACACACACACACACACACACACACACACACACACACACACACACACGCGCGCACACACGCACGCACGCACACACGCACGCACGCACGCACGCACGCACGCACACACGCACAACAAAGATTATCCGAGGAAGACTGTTGGATCAAGAGAACTTAGAAGGAGGAGTTGTCGGTAGAAAGTCCAACGTCACAGCTATCCATCTAAGGAGTAGCCTTGTCCAAGACCTCGCGATCCCTTCCCAAGTACCCCTGAACAGGATGAGAAGCAATGGTGCGGCAAGAAGGCAGGCGGCCGAAGCTAAACGCAAACGTTACAAGTACTTGGTAGTTGTGGAGGGTCCCTGAGCCTGGTGGGATGTGAGGTTGGCACGGCATGCTGGACATACTCAGGTGGTACTGGAGCAGCGCCAGCTGTTGACCCGCAAACCACCAAAAGGGAAAGAACAGGACAGAACATACCGCATAGAGAGAGAACGAAGACAAAGTGGATCAGTGAGGTTGAGAAACACAGGGGAGATGAAGAGGGGGGAGCCAACAAATAAAAAAATGTCATGTGAACAACAAATAAAGTGGGTAAAAAATACTGAAATATTGACACAGACACCAAAGCCTTTTTATTCAAAAGCATTAGTGTGTTATTTGACACTATCACCTACTATCTTTTTTATCTCACGTCAAAAACATTGGGTAACATATGCAAGGAATAGTCTGAGATCTCAATTCGGTTGCTTGGACCACTCTGAAATGAGTTGTTTGAATCAGCTGTCTCAAACTAGCGGCCCTCAAGAAGATAGTTTGAGGCCCTCGCCCCAATGAGAGAGTTAAAGAGAAAGTGTCCATTATTTGACCACTACATGTTGTATTCTGCAGTGCAACCTAAAATGAGTGTTAAAAGTTTTTAGTAAGAATCAAATTTACAAAGACTCAAAGTGACATTGTTCTTTTATCTTTTTGCCTAGCTTTTCGCCAGATTTGTATTTTTTGGTACCATTAGCAATAAGATGGCGGACAATTATGTCAGCTCCCTATAGGTAAGGCACATGTGATATAAATTGACTGCCCATATCTCAACTTAAAAGTATTTAAAAAATGCACATCTTTGATTGTTCAAGTATTTTTTTCTAATAATCAATATTCCTTTTTTGTAATGAGCGACATTTTTACCCCTAGGAGGGATGAACAATAATCAATGTCCTTTTAAGTGCAGCCCTAGCGTATTATGGATACATTTTTACATGGGGCGGCACAGTAGAGTGGTTAGCGCATGCGCAAAACAGTTCTGAGGTCATGGGTTCAAATCCAGCTACCTGCCTTCCGTACAGTGCGGAGTTTGCATATTTTCCTTGTGCTTGCGTGGGTTTCCTCCCACATTCCAAAAACATGCATTTTAGGTTAATTGGCTGGTCCAAATTGTCCCTAGGTGTGAATGGGCAAATGAATTGTCGGTCTCTGTTTACCTTGCTATTGGCTGGCAACCAGTTCGGGGTGTCATCTGCCCACTGCCCAAAGATGGATGGATTTTCATATGAATTCTTATTATTTTCATCTTCAGATCTTATTTAGTATAAAAAAACCCGATTTAGCCCACTCACCCAGACCCTAGCTTAAATATATGGTGATAAACAAACAGCCATGTATACATGACCTTTCAAATAATCAGATTGAAGTAGATAAGCATTAACAATGTCCTAGCGCAAATTGATGTTTCTGAGTTTAACTTTTTATATTAAATAAAAAGATTTAATTCACGTCATTCACCACAGTCAACGAAGTATAGCACTTGAATCCTCCTCACTTCAAAGGTTTGCGCTACTGATCTTCTTGTGTGTTTGCTCTTGACGATAACATGGACATTTATGCATGGATATAAATGTGGAATCTTCACAGGGGGTAGAGAAACTAAAAATTACATATGCCGTAGATATCATCCAATTCAAATAGTTTGTTTAACGAGTTAGCGTGTATCATGCTTCTCTGTACCATTAATCCACAGTTCTTTGTGACACCAAAGAATGAATATAGATCCCAAATGTATAAAATACGCTTGAACAGTAATGCTTACAATAGGTCGAATGGGTTTCCATTAACAAGCAACATGAAAATGAAAGGGCAAAACAAACACTTTCAATCCGGCCATTTGTAGTTGGACTATGACCATCAGATTTTTGTGTGCGCCAGCTTGGCTTAACATAACCCCGATTCCGGCAATAGTTCAATTTCAATTGGACCATTGACAAAATTTAGGTATACTAAAGTAAGACACAAGAAAATGATTACCATAAATTCTGGACCTCATAGTGCACCTGATTGATCGCCTCATGCGCAAATTTAAAAATTCATCTCAATTTGTGTTAATACGGGCCACTCCCAAATTGTAAAGGGCTTAAAAGTGGAGTGCATAATTTGCGGTGTCTTTAAAAAAGTTTAATATTTTCTTTTTTGAATGTGTTCACAATGCACAACTGAGTTCAAAGAGTCCTTATGAGCTTTTTTTTAACCTTGCCGATAAGTTATTATCTTAGCTGGACAGGCGTTCAGGGCAAACTCCTTAACTAAGAGGAATGGGGGACGGCTTGCACATTGCATTGGCTTATCATTTCGGTTCTACAACACTTGCATTAAATGAATGCAAACACAAACCAAATGTAACATATTTTGATTGCCTATTTGTATGTTGCCTTTTTTTACATGAAAGAAAGATGGGATACATTTACTTACTTTTTATACTTTTGCACAAAAAGGGATATAGGCAAGGACTTCGGGATGGGGGAAAAGACGCCATGTCGGTAACTCATTAATTCTGCTCAACTCTTTAAAAAAGCTGATGGATTTCATCCTCACCTACAATGTTTAAAAACACTCAAACCTTTGCATTAGACCACAAAAATAGCCAAGTTTACCAATCACCCTGCTACTGCAGAATGCAAAACTCAAATATCCCAACTTAGCTTTTACAACAATTTTGTCTACATTCACAATGGGCGCCGTTAAGTGCAAGGGAGCAGCCAGGACAGAACCTTGGGGGAGGTCCGTTAGAGATTTCCAGGACCCAAAAGGGAAAAAGTAAAGACTGTATCTAGGTACAATAGACACCGATGTGCAGAACCATTAGAGTGGAAAAGAGGCTTTTGTAGCTCAACACAATATTTGGAATTCGGGGTTTGTTAGGGTCAGATTTTTTTTTTCCCGAAATTTTCAGCATGAACTTCTGCTGCTTTAAAATAAAACATGAGCGGCTTTTCCATCTTCAGAGAAGTAAAAGTGGAAAGTAGGGCATATGATTGCTTATAGCAGGGGTGTGAAAAATGTTTGAGTCGCGGGCCGCATTAGCTTAAACATTTTTTGAAAGGGCCAGGAGGAGAAAAAAATGTTGATTACATTTTTTGTATATAGCGATACAGTCTCGAACACAAACTTCAGCAATACTTGAGTGTAGCTCCTATGCTGTTAGACAGAGGAAAGAAAAGCTAATGGACTTGCTCCTGGTTTGAGGAGTGGTAATATTTATTTTGTTAAATATGTTTAATTTCGGGCAGCATGGCGGGGCAGTGGTTAGCGCGTGTGCGGGACAGTTCTGAGGTCATGAGATCGAACCTTCCTGCGTGGAGTTTGCATGTTCTCACCGTGGGTTGCGTGGGTTTCCTGCGGGCACTTAGGCTTCCTTCCACATTCCAAAAATTTGCATGTCAGGTCAATTGGCCGGTCCAAACTGTCCCTAGGTGTGAATGAACGAGTGAGTTGTCTGTCCCTGTGTGCCCTGCGACTGTCTGGCAACCAGTTCGGGGTGTACCCTTCCCACTGCTTGAGGACAGCTGGGATGGGCTCCAGCACCCCCGCGACCTTACTGATGATAAGCGGTGCAGATAATGGATGGGTGGATGTTTGATTTATTTTTCAGTTTGATAGCCGGTCATCTACTCTAATTTTGTTGTTAACCTATTTTTAGTAGCAAAATTTACGTTCATCTGCACTGATGGGGTTTAGAATTTACAATCAATCTATTTTGTGTCAGAATAAGTTACACAGTAATACACTTTGAATTTCAATGACAGTTCAAATGAATGACAAGATGGTTCATTAAATAAGCAAAGAAAACACCATTCCAATGTTGTCCAGTTCAGGGGATCTCAAATGCATGGGTAGAGATGCACCTTTTCCGTTACTGGCTCCATCTAGTGTTAAAACTGAGAAGTGCAACAGAGTTGAGCTCAAGCGCCCTATTCAACTATATTTTCAGAATTCGCTGCAGGCCAATGAAGACTGACCCGCGGGCCGTAGTTTAGACACCCCTGGCTTATAAACATGATGAGTCATGTGTCATGACGTCTATGGTAGAGGCTCCACCATACCCCTGAGACTGACTCACTGAACCCCTTGGGTTTGATCGAACCCAGGGTAGGAACCACTGCCTTAGTATATCAGGACCATTATTTAGAGAACCAGAAACATATTTGGATTTTAAATGAGTGAATTGTTTGATGGGCATTTGTAAAGTATGTCTGGGTAGCTCTAGAGATATTGTCAAATAGATGAAAAGTCTACATTGATGCGCGTTTTCAGCACACATCAAGGCACGCAAAGACAAGTAAAATAGGGATTCTTGTTTACAGTCAATCTAAACGTTCACTGGAAAACGAGTTGCTAAAACAGGCACCTGACTGACCCCTGCTGGTTAAAACTGGAACAAACCACTGGCGTATATCAGAACCTAATGTTCAATTTTGACCTTTTTATTTTTTGGAAAGTGGTAATACTAGGTGACCTGAATGCTAGAGTGGGTTATGAAAGGGTTGAAAATGTGATTGATAGATTTGTAGTACCAGAAAGAAATGAGAGTGGGAAGAAATTGATTGAGTGATGTTTGGAAAAGGAGTTGGTGATTGGAAATACATTGTTTAAAAAGGGGAACGTGAATAAGTATACCTTTGTCAGAGTGGATAGTGGCAAGATGGTGGACAGAGCACTGATGGATTATGTAGTGGTTAGGAAAGGGATGTTAAGTAGATTGTTGGATGTGCATGTTTACAGCGGTGAAATGAGTGGTATGTCTGATCATTTTTATGTGGAAGGAAAACTGAGAATAGATGCATTGTGAAGGGCTAGTTATAAGAAGAGTGTGAGGGACGAGGTGAAATTGTCAGAGTTGAATAAGGCAGAAAAGGAAAGAGTTTAAAGAGAGGACAAGGGAAGAGTATGAACGGATTAGTAGAAGAGAAATGGAGAGTGTGGAAATTGAATGGAGGTGGTTTAAATAGGCAGTGTTGAGGAGTGCAAAAGAAGTGTGTGGAATGAGAAAAAATGGTCGAGGTTTTAGGAAAGGAAGTGAATGGTGGAATGATGAGGTATCAGAGGCTGTGACAGAAAGACGTGCCTTTGAGGAGTGGCAATGCGTATGAAAGCTATAAAATGAAGAAAAGGTTGGTAAAAGCGGCAGTGGAAGCAGCGAAAAGGAAAGCAAATGATGAATGGTGTCGAAAGATAGGAGTGAACTTTGAGGAAAGGAGAAAAATGTTCTGGAAAGAGTGAAAAGCGTAAAAAACAGTGAGTCTGGAAAGGAAGAGAAAGTGAAAGATAAGGATGGTAGATTGCTGGTTAGCGGTAGTGCAGTCAGGACGAGATGGCAGAGTATTTTGAGGAGTTGCTAAATGTGGAGGATGGGAGAGAAGTGAGAGTCGAGGCGATCGATGGTATGGAGAGAATGCCCGTGTTGGGTGATTTAAATGTGAAGCCTGTGGAAACATGGGAGGTGCAACAGGCAGTCAAAGAAATGAAAGGGGGGGAAGGCGCCTGGGTTGGATGGTTGTACTGCTGAATGCCTGAAAAAAGGTGGCACAGCTATGATTGACTAGTTAGTACGCTTGTTGAATGTATGCTTTTTAAGTGGTGGTGTTCCTGTTGATTGGTGTAGTGCATGTATGGTGCCATTGTACAAGGGTAAAGGTGATAAGTATAAATGTAGCAATTCGAGAGGTATCAGTTTGTTGTCTGTAAGCTGTATGGAAGAGTCTTGATTAAGAGAGTGAGAGAAAGAACGAACGAGATGGTGATGGAGGAGCAGAGTGGTTTCAGGAAAGGTAGAGGATGTGTGGATCAAGTGTTTGCAGTACGACAGGTGTGTGAGAAACATTTTGCAAAAGGTAAGGATGTTTATTTGGCTTTCATGGATTTGGAAAAGGCGTATGACAGAGTTGATAGAGAGGCGTTGAGGCACGTAATGGTAATGTATGGAGAGGGTGGAAAGTTGTTGGAAGCATTGAAGAGTTTTTATATGAACAGCAGAGCATGTGTAAGAGTAGGGAGTGAGACAGGTGAGTGGTTCCCTGTGTTGACTGGTGTGAGACAGGGGTGTGTGATGTCACCATGGCTGTTTAATTTGTACATGGATGGCGTGGTGAGAGAGGTGAATGCAAGAGTATTTGGCAGAGGTGTAGAGATGATGGACAACAGTGGAACAGTGTGGCAGGTAAGTCAGTTGTTGTTTGCAGATGACACAGCGCTTGTGGCTGATTCTGAGGAAACATTGAGAAGGCTGGTACAGAGTTGGGAAGAGTATGTGATAGGCGTAAGTTATGTGTCAATGTTGGGAAGAGTAAGGTGATGAAATGTTCACGTGATGGAGTGGGCATGACGTTAGAAATAAGGTTGCATGGACAGGTACTGGAAGAAGTCGAAAGCTTTAGGTACTTGGGTTGTGATCTGGCTGCAGTTGGTGAAATGGAATGCGAGGTATTGCACAAAGTGAGAGTGATGAGTAAAAAGAATATGAGTATGGATGTTAAGAGGGGACTGTATGAGAGTGTGATTGTGCCAACTGTGTTGTATGGAGCAGAGACTTGGAGCCTGAATGCAGATTTAAGAAGAAAATTGAATGTTTTTGAGATGAAGTGTTTGAGGAGTATGTTAGGAGTGACAAGATTGGATAGATTGAGAAATGAAATTGTGAGAAACAGAACTGGAGTAGTCGTGGAACTGAGCAAGCGTGTTGATAAGAGAGTACTCGGTTGGTTTGGACACATGGAGAGGATGGATGAGGAGTGAATGTTGAAGAGGATCTACAGAGCAGAAGTCAATGGAAGAAGACCGCGATTGATGTGGATGGATGGTGTTATGAGTGCACTGCAGGAAAGAGGTCTAAATATAATGGAAGGTAGAGCTCTTGTTGGTGATAGGAAGGAGTGGAGAGGTCTTGTGAAAGGATAGTGGGATTGTGGACGCGAATCTTAAAGATGGGCTGGGCACCCGTATGATGCGGCAGGGGTAAACCAGTGAAAGCTGTCGGGCCTGCTGTTGAACAAGAGTGTGTGTTGTGTCACCCTGACCCGAGTGACATGGCCGCTTTCTGGTGTCCCATTTTCATCTGGAGGGACAAAAGTATGACCAACTTAGGTGCCGAGGTGCCTAACTTGTTTGGGTGTTTGGGCAATTGGGTAGGCCATGGTCCAAAAATGTTTTTTTTTTTTTCTTCCCTTTTATTTTCTTTGTTATTGTGTGTGTTTGTCTTGCTGTCGGTCACCCCTCTTGAGGAATATGACCAAGGTAGATAGATAGATAGAACTGCAGCCTTCCCTTCGTACACTGGGTCTGTTGACTCACTTACAAACAACTTTAATACTGCTTTGGTTAATGTTCTTTATTCTGTGGCGCCCCTGAGGCATAAATTTCAACCTCAAAGATGTGAAAGTGTTAGGTAAGGACCGTGTCGGCGGTTGTTCCGAAACATTCTCCAGTTTCAATGATTTGTCCCTTGATAGTCTAACACAGATGGTCAGTAGGGCCAAACAAACTATTTGCCTGCCTGATCCGTTTCCAGCTTCATTGGTGAAGGAACTGTTTGGGATCTTAGGACCATCAGTTTTAAGTATAATTAATATATCGCTATCCTCGGGTATAGTTCCTGTAGCCTTCAAGTCTGCTGTCATTAAACCCACGCTTTAACCTTGATCCAGAAAGCCTAGGTAATTATAGGACAGTGTCAATTCTGCCCATTTTTGCAAAATTATTTGAAAAGGTCGTTGCACAGCAGCTAAATGACTTCATGTCAGAAAATAACCTCTTTGAAACTGTCCAGTCAGCGTTTAGAGCAAATCACTCTACTGAGACAGCCCTGGTTAAAGTAACCAATATTCTCTGTTTAGCAATAGATTCCGGTGCCTCATCAATGTTACTGCTGCTGGATCTCAGTGCTGCTTTTGATACTGTCGACCACAACATATTACTTGTTCGTCTGGAATGCATTGGTATCTCAGGAACTGTACTCTTGTGGTTTAGGTCCTACCTGTCAGACAGGACGCAATGTATTAACTATGGCAATCTGACCTCTACACACTCTAATGTCCCCTGTGGTGTTCCACAGGGCTCTGTACTTGGCCCCCTTCTTTTTAGTATTTATATGCTTCCTTTTGGTGACATTATCCGCAAGTATAATATTAGTTTGCTATGCAGATGACACTCAGCTGTATGTGCCACTGGAGACAACTGGACAGTTAAGTTGTAGAAATCTGGAGGCTTGCCTTACTGAGATTCACAGATGGATGTCACTTAATTTTTTGCGCCTTAAGCCAGAAAAAACGGAAATGTTGATTATTGGTCCAGCTCATTGTCGTGAGTTGTTCTCAAACACTGCCCTAAACCTAGACAAATGTGATATCGCCCATAGTGACTCGGTCAAAAATCTAGGTGTTGTATTTGAACCTAATCTGTCGTTTCAGTCACACGTGAAAAATATTACTAGAATACCAACTCCGTAATATTGCGAAGATTCGTTCGATGCTGTCCCAATCAGATGCAGAAGTTTTAATTCATGCGTTTATTACTCCTTGGCTTGATTACTGTAATGTAATGCTTTCTGGTCTCCCGATGTCTAGCATCAAAAGTTTGCAGTGGTTCAGAATGCGGCAGCTAGAATTTTAACTAAGACAAAAAAGTTTGAGCATATTACTCCTGTATTGGCCAAATTGCACTGGCTCCCAGTCCACTTAAGTTGTGACTTTAAGGTTCTCTTATTGACATACAAATGTTTGCATGGACTTGTACCCTCTTATCTCTCTGATTTGATTTCCCCCTATGTTCCTGCACGGAGTCTCCGCTCGGAAAATGCCGGTCTACTTGTGACTCCGAGAGCCAAGAAGTCTGCAGGCTCGAGAGCGTTCTCCATCCGGGCCCCGGTGCTATGGAATGCCCTGCCTCCGAAGAGAAGATCTGCAACCTCAATGGAAGTTTTTTAATCAAAACTTAAGACACACTTCTATGCCAAAGCTTCT
Source organism: Urocampus carinirostris (assembly GCF_059441175.1). Lineage (NCBI taxonomy): Eukaryota > Metazoa > Chordata > Actinopteri > Syngnathiformes > Syngnathidae > Urocampus > Urocampus carinirostris. The sequence goes on along the minus strand of NC_142354.1, from coordinate 805,952 downwards.
ACCTCGTATTTTGTATTGTCCTGTCTTATTCTGACTGCCTGCCTGGTGATGATACGAAGGAGAAGGACTATTTGAGATGAGTCAGCGGACCAGCGTCTGACCTGAAGCATGTCAACGCCTGCATTGACCAGCTGGCAGAGATGGGAAGCTGGCCGTCATAGACTTTCTGGACTAGTTTACAGGCTGGGGGCGTCGTTGCTGTCATGCACTTTCCGGACAAATTTTCAACATGTTACCTAGTGTTTACTATGTTTGTGTACTATCATGCTAAATCTAATTCACCCTGGTCATCCTGAAAGGGGGATTACCACTTGTGAGGTCCCTTCTCAAGGTTTCTCTTTTTCCTCACACTGAGGTTTTGAGTTGTTCCTTGCCCGCATGTTGGTTTAAGATCAGGTAATTGTCTAATTGTAATCCTGTGCAGTCCTTTGAGACATTTTTGTGATTAAGGGCTATATAAATAAATGTGACTTGACTTGACTTCGTGAAAGGCACCTAAAGGACTCTCGACTATAAAGTCAACAAAATAATCCGGTTTGATGATTGTTACACAGTACACTTTATGGTGCAACCTGGAAACATTTTCAGTGACTCTCCCAGGGTCATCAGGTATTTTGGGTCATAGACACCCTTACCCAGGCGACCCAGCTGAGGGTGATCAATCCCCCTACTTGTGTCCAGGTAGCGCACTACGCCAAGCTTCCCCCCTCTTCAACCTGAGCCAGTATGAAGCCTTTTCAGCTACTCCCAAGGATGTTAACGGTGGCTCTTCATCAATGTAGTCCAAATACTAAAAAGCCCGAGAACACAGTGTAAAGACCTGCCTGCAAAGTCCCTTCAGCCCACCTCAAAAGGCTTATAGCGGGCCCTCCACTCCGGCATTCAGTCAAAGTTTTATGAGACTAAGATTGAACTCTTTAGCATGAATAACAGAGGTCATGTTGGGAGAAAACTAGGCACTGCTATTCACCAGGCCAATACCAACATATTCACCAAAATCATCACAGCCATGCTGTGGAGATGTTTTTCGGTGGCAGGAACTGAGATACGAAACAGGATAAAAGGCGATATTAATGCAGAAATGTGCAGAGACATTTTAAATGAAAATCTGCTCCTGAGTGCTCCACGTGAGATTGGGGTGACGATTCAACTTGAGGCAGGACAACATCCATAAACACACAGCCAAGATGTAAATCAGGCAGGAAAATGGGTCAGTGGTCAGTGTCAATTCATTAATTTCTGTTGGCTGTGATTGCAACAGTCATTGTATAGCCAGGTGTTTTATTTCAGTTAAATGGCCATCAGAGCTTTGATGAATGTGTACATTCATATTGGCGTTTTTGAGATTTTAAATAGTGACACAAAAAACCCTCCAGAGATGCTATCAATGAAGTTTTTGTCAAGGGTTTTATAGGACTCATAGGTCCAAATCGCATTTAACTGTTCCCTGGTCAAAGAGAGAGGAATGTGTTCATTATGAAAGACCAATCAAAAAAACCCAAAAGGAAAAAAAAAAACACGTAGAATAAAATTTTATTTGGCATAATTGTGATCAGTTAAGCCAAAATGAGCCGGCCAGATTAGTTAAAGTTGCGCTGAATCAGCCTGCATTTCTGTATTCCACTTGTATCATAACGCATGGGCTGCAGTGGACCATTCTCCACCCTGATTGGCTAGAAACGCAGAAATTTGGTTTAATTCATCCATTGCTTTGGGCGGTGACTCACGCTTTCAACACAAAAGTTGCACGGCCCAACAGGCAACTACTTTTGCTACTACCCTAACACAATGCCTCAAACGCCCAGTTTATTCTCTGCAAATTCTCACAACCACCAAAACTCCCCTCCGCCCCAAAATATTTTCTCTTTGGATTTAGAGTTTACGTAGGTCACTCTTTTAGACCTCAAAACGGGTAATTTCTCCAAAATGTGAGACAATTTAATGCCTGTACCAAAGTGTAACTCTGAATGTTGTTGAGTGTCCCCGCCAGAGCCTCAACTTGAATCTGATTGAACATTTGTGGAATTATTGGAAAATGACACTTCCCATCCAATTTGGCACTTGAGAGGTGCTGCAAAGGAGAATGGGCAGAACTATCCAGAAATAAGTGTGAAGGACTTCATGCTGTAGGTGCTTCAAGAAAATAATGAGCAAAAGCTGTGTTAACTGTGGCGTTTTGTTTTTTATAAATTGTGTAAATTTTGCCCCAAAATATGATTTTCACGTTATAATCATGGGGTGTTTTTTTCTAGAGTAGCTAAAACTGCTTAAACGTTGGTTACTACAAATTAGAAAGGTGGATGAGTAGTCCATCATGTGACAGGTATAAGGGGTAATCGGTAGGATGCAATGTTACATGGACAAAACAGAGTACCTTTTGCCTCTCTTACCTTTACCTGAGGACTCTGAAGCTTTTGATACATTTCCAAAGAGTAGTGATGCAGCCACACCTCCACAAACATCTGTCACACAAGTGTATTGATGTTTGAAAACGTATTTTGTTCATTACTTGCCTATGGTTAAAGCAATACCTGCAGCAGTGTTTCAGACCTCCAAATTTCCTGGGCTGCCGGGTCAGCGTTGATGGACGGCTGATGGAAAATGTGCTGTTTCAGCAGACTGGGACTGTGAATGCTGTAGCTTGACAGGGAGATGTTGGAAGACCTACACACATTTAGGAAATGAGCTCATATTTGGTCTGTTTAAAGTCAGAATAGGAAAGCCCTTTGGCCATTACCTTGGACTAGCTGCACTCACTGAGCCTCTGTTGTCAGAAAAGGGGGAAGGGGGAACGCTTCCGGCAATTGGAAGGAAGTACTTTAAGTACATGTCCACCAGCACAAAGTAAGCACTGTCTGTGGTGCTGCTGTGCTGGCCCACAGGCAAGCTCTGCAACATCATCCAATCTTATCAACTATTTATGGTTTTTCTGAAAAACTGGTGAAACTACAGATCTAAAACAAAAACAAAAAAAAAACAGTATAAACCAGAAAAGGTGGCTTTTGGCCCATGCGACACTTTATTCTTTCAAATATGTTTGAGGTGTTACAAATATTAAAATGACTGTTAAAAACAAATAGAAGTGTATTGATTTTTTTACATTGAGGTAAATGTTAAGTAAAAATAAGTGACTTCATTTTCAAAAGTACATTTATTCAGATATTTATTTTATTACTTTTCAATTGCTAGTCCTGCTTTCAGGTTGTTGTAATTGAGGTGTGTTTGATGTTTAAGGAAGTAAAAAGGATAGAAGGAAAGCATAAGTAAACATATTTTTTTGACCATAACACGGAAACATCATGACAGCAACACCGAAAGACTATTAAAACATTGAACTTTTTGAATGTTAAAAATATTTTTGTAATTGTATTTTTTTAATTAAAATGACATTATGGATTTGTTGTTATCATACAGTACTGTATGTGAAGAGGGTCCGTAAAAAAACAAAACAAGACAAATTTCCATGGTCTGCTGGCATTAAGACAAAAGAAAACTAAGTTGCCGCTACAAAAATTACATCTTTAGGAAAAATTTAAAGGCCGAAATACTCAAGCTCCAGCTGTAATTTGTTGCTTTCTGACTGAGGCCAGTGATTTCACCCTCAATTGCCCTCACCCAGCAATCACAGCAGGTTAAAACTATTTTGCAACCTATTTTGGTGAGCACTAAAACTGATTGAAAGCTTTATCACTAAATTTAAACATTTCCATACATCTATTATCTGCACCGCTTATCCTCAGTAGGGTCACGGGCTGCTGGAGTCCATCCCAGCTATTTCTAATTAGGCAAAAAAAAACAAACAAACATAAAAAGTCACATTTAATTGTATAGCCTTTAATCACAGAGAGGCTGCACAGGCCGCAATTAATGAAAAGTAAATAGGTGAAAGGCTTTTCGGTGCTTTTGAAATTACCAATGATGTATCGACATTTCGTTCTGTATACACGTGTACTAGAATGACAATAAAGTAGATCTGAATCTGAATCAGTTATACACAGCAGAAAATTTATGTTTCTCTAGAATGGACAATTATCTAGGATTCTATATTATTTGAACCATTGGGATAGTCTTTATTACTTGATGAAAATGATTTACCCTTTAAAAAATATTTTTGTATTTAATTTCAAAAAGGCATTTTGAGATGTATGTGGATTATTTCATAATGGCCTTTCCGTTAATGAATTTGCGTCTTTCAGCGAAATTATGTTTGGAATGGACTGCGGGTTTGTTTTACATAATGAAAAGCTGTTGAAATCAGTTTGGCTAAAGCAACAGTACACGGAAGAAATTAAATCAAACAACCGGGAATTAAAATCCGTTTTCTAATTCTCAAATCATCAAAAATCTGGATTAAGTGTGTACGCATGCTTTTGTGCATCAACATTAAAAAAATCTCACCTTTGGTCTTGTGAGACAGGACGCAAAGTAGAACACTAAGAATTCAAATGGATCTGCACAACATTGAGGAAAAATGTTGAAATGGCAAGTGAGTGGCAGCTGCAAAAAAAAAAAAAATCAAGGATACTCAGGGCTATGTTGAGCGATGGCATGCCAGGCACAGGTATGTGCTGGCGGTTGTGAAAGAGTGGACAGTCAGGAAGTACACCTTCTTGGATGGAAGTCTTCACTGGTGCCTGCATGTGCAATAGTAAACCACTTTCAAGAAATCCAACCAAAGCAAGTGGATTAAATTCCCAATTACAAAGCATCCAAACCAGGGATGTCAAATGTGCAGAGCCAAAATAGAATACTGTTCTAGTTAATGCCAGACTGTATTTGCCAGCTACCAGTAATCAACCAGAGAACATTTAAGGAAAAACATCAAACCCTGTCAGCTATATCTGAACGAGTGAGTCTATATAGATACCACTCAGACATTATATTCAGGTTTCATTTTTTATGGCAACATTTAAGCACTTTTAAAGCACTTTCAAGACTAAAATAAAGTGGCTAACTTGCTGCCGGCACATACTTTGAGCGGTTTCGCACTGTTCCTATTTATAATCTACATGGGCTGCCATGAACTGAAATGAATTCTGGCTTTCTGCTTCAACAATGCATGCGCAGCTTCAATGAGTTGCACTTGTTGACAGACACAGAAAAGGCTCTACAAGTGTTGGGCAAAAACAGAGTTCAATACCGAAGACAAAAAAATAAATTACCAAAAAACCAGAAAAGTTATCCGAATTTGGCCTCATTTAATACTAATTGCTCTGAATAAGTATTCAATATTTAAATCATAGAGACTGCTGATCATTTGCTTTTAGTTTTACTTATTTTAGTCTATATTTTATTGTGTGTTTTTCAGAGGATCTGTGTCTGAATCTGTTAAAACAGAATTGTAAATACGGATTTTTTAGCATTTTATCATTTATTTATAGCACAGAAGAGTTAATATTTGTAATGTTTATTTTATTGTTTTGCATTTTCAGGGATTTTGTGTTGTTGTTCAGACTTTAAATCTGTTCAGTATTCAGCTAAAATCGGTTGGCATTTACCTTTTTGGGGATATCTGTGAACATTTTAAATTGAGCCAGGGCACGTTTTTTTAAATTGGAAAAATTTTTGCCGCACACCACTAACCAAAAATGTTATAAAATGACACTGAACAGTATGTTTAATTACAATATAATTTATAATATCCCCAGTTTTTACGGCACAGACACATGACATATTTGCAGACAATGATTTATAAATGTTTTATAAAATTCTAAATTTTAAAAAGTGACATTGGATAATCTCTCATGGCACACTAGTGTGCCGCGGCACAGTGGTTGAAAAATCGCTGGTCTATCGGGTCAGATTGCCAAGAAACATGGCAATTAGGGCTGAACGGGTTCAGGAAAAAAACTCAATTTCCCAGGCGAGTATTGCTATTTTAATGCGAATTTCGATTTTCAAAGGAGGATCCATTTCATGTGCTAGTTTTGCTTTAACCTGCCTACGAGCGGTCAAACTGTTGAAAAGCAAAGACGTGTCTGTATGACGTCACCCGTCACTGGTCCTTTTGGCCACTTTTGGAAATGCTAGAAATCCTCTGGGAGAAATGTACAAAATACTAATGCTTATTTTCAGGTTGTGATCTAGTTGGACCAGGGCTTTGTCCCAGCCAGAGGTAACATCTTGGGCCCGGGTCAGAGGCCAACCCAAACCTGGCCCATACTCGGGCATGCACTTACTTTTACTCAAGTCATTATTTAGATGAAGAAAATGCTTACCAACCTATTAGTTCAATTCAAATTAAAGCTTTGGGTTTATTTCAGATTTATCAAATTTAGTTAATCTGACGAGTTTGGGCGGATTCGGGTTTGTATACCTGCGTCTCGGGTCAGGCTGAAATTTTAGGCCCGATCTTACCTCTAGTCCCAGCTGTTTTCCAGATAAAATGCTCATGCTACACTCATCTTGCAAGTGATTGGAAAAAAAAAATTCAGGCAAGAATAAAAGCCTACCATATCTATGTGTTCCAATTGAGATTGTTCAATGTTAGTAGCACTTGCAGTGATTATTTCCTATAAGAAACAGTATTGAATTTACTTTGAGTACGTCTTTGATTGAAATTTGAAGTGAATTATACAGGATTAAAATGTTAAATTCAACTTAATATCACCCTCTTCTGGGGAGATTTGTTAGGGTTGCCGTCTATAAATCCTTGAAAAAAACTTGTTATGAGATTACACAATTCCAATATGTCACATTATATTAGATTAGGGTTAATCATGCAGCTATAATGGAAATGGCAAAACTTTCAGGCATTTACAAGTACTTTAACCAAAATTAAAGCATTATCCTGGCCTTAAAATCACAACATTTACATTCAAACATTTTCAAGGATTTCAAACACCCGTACGAACCCTGATTTATCATGCATGTGGGAGTGTTTTTTTCTACTATGTGGCCCCCGGAGCTTAAAATAATTATAGACAAACAGACTGTCTGACCGGCAAATGAATGATAGGCACTTCATATTTGTATTCTTCTGCTTGAAGTTTATAAACCAGTTTCATCATGGCGCCACTAAGAAAGACAAGTGAAAGGTTCGTTAATCAACATTTTATCATACATACGTCAGTGTCAAGTGCAAATTTGGCGTGTCACCTTGGCTTTAAGAAGTCAACCACCAGCGGAAAGTCAACACAACGCGAAAGGAGAAGGCGAAGGTTCCACCCCAACAAGACACCATCCAGACTGCCGAAAATGCTTTCTATCAGCCACGGGAAAATGGCGTGGAGCTCCTGAAGTGGCAAGCAAAACATGCTCAAAAGCTTCTTTTGATGAGGGAATTTTTGCAATTGAAAATAAAAAAACAAGACTTGGGTTAAAGAAAAAAAAAAGTAAGCGCTCCTCTTACATTTTGATCAATGTACATTTTTTTGACCTTATAGGACATGGGCTGGGAACCATTTGGACCCAAAAAGCCATAACAGCAAAATATTAGAAACTTTTTTGAGAGAGAAAGCCATATTATATATTTGAAGACAAATCAACAAAACTGACACACGTGTATGTGCAGAAAACACCCCCAAAGCATGATCCTACCACCCCTATGCTTCACAGTAGGGATGGTGTTCTTCGGATTGTACTCTTCAATCTTCTTCCTCCAAATACTCTTAGTGGAATTATGACCAAAAAGTTTTATTTTGGTCTCATCCGACCACAAAACTTTCTCCCATTACTCCTCTAACATCCAAATGGTCATATGAAAAATTAAGACGGGCCTTGACATGTGCTGGTTTAAGCAGGGAAACCATTCGTGCTATGAATAATTTCAAATCATGACGTATTAGTGTATTACCTACAGTAACCTTGGAAAAAAATCTAATTTTTCAGCGCATTTTATTTCACCTTGTGATGTCGACGATGATTTGATAGAATTACGAAATAATAATACAAGAGCCTCTGTCCCATATCAACTACAGTCAAGAAAATAGGTATTTGAACACCCTGCTATTTTGCTATTTCTCCCACTTAGATATCATGGATGGCGTCTGAAATTTCCATCATAGGTGCATGTCTACTGTGAGAGAGATAAGCTAAAAAGAAAAATCCAGAAATCACAAAATATGATTTTTTTAACGATTTATTTATGTGATATAGCTGCGAAAGAGTATTTGAACACCTGAGAAAATGAATGTTAATGTTTGGTACAGTAGCCTTTGTTTGCTATTAGAGGTCAAATGTTTCCAGTAGTCTTTCACCAGGTTTGCACACACTGCAGCTCCCTCCAAAGATTTTCAATTGGGTTCAGGTCTGGAGAGTGGCTGGGCCATGCTAGAACCTTGATATGCTTCTTACAGAGACCCTCCTTTGTTTTCCTGGCTTTGAGCTTCGGTTCGTCGTGTTGAAAGACCCAGCCACCCAATGCGCTGACTGAGTGAAGGAGGTTGTTCTCCAAAATCTCACAATACACAGCCTCAGTCATACTCTCTTTAATGCAGTGCATGCGTCCTGTCCCATGTGCAGAAAACACCCCCAAAGCATTATCCTACCACCCCCATGCTTCACAGTAGGGATGGTGTTCTTCGGATTGTACTCTTCATTCTTCTTCCTCCAAATACTCTTAGTGGAATTATGACGAAAAAGTTTTATTTTGGTCTCATCAGACCGCAAAACTTTCTCCCATACACCTCTAACATCTAAATGGGCTTTTGAAAAATGAAGACAGGCCTTGACATGTACTGGTTTAAGCAGTGGAACCATTTGTGCTATGAATAATTTTAAATCATGACGTCTTAGTGTATTACCTACAGTAAACTTGGAAACAGTAGTCCCAGCTCTTTTCAGGTCATTGACCAACTCCTGTTGTGTATTTCCAGGTTGATAGCTCACCTTTCTTATAATCATTGAGACCCCTTGAAGTGATATCTTGCATGGGGCTCCACCCCAATTGAGATTGACCGTCATGTTTAGCTTCTTCCATTTTCTAATTATTAGACAGTGGACCTTTTTTGACCAAGCTGCTGGGCAATTGCTCCGTAGCCCTTTGCAGCTTTGTGGAGGTGTACAATGTTGTCTCTGGTGTCTTTGGACATCTCTTAGGTCCTCGCCATGTTACAAATTTAAGTCTTACTGATTGTATGGGATAGACAAGTGTCTTCATGCAGCCAAGGACCTCAAACAGGTGCATCTGATTTAGGATGATACATGGAGTACAGGTGGACTTCTAATGGGCGGACTAACAGGTCATTCAGGGCCAGAATTCTAAATGATACACAGGTGTTCAAATACTTATTTATCACACAAATAAATTGTTAAAAAATGATGCATTGTGATTTCTGGATTTTTCTTTTTAATTTATCTCTGTCACAGTGGACATGCACCTACGATGAAAATTTCAGACCCCTCCATGATTTGTAAGTGGGAGAAAAAGCAAAATAGCAGGGTGTTCAAATATGTATTTTCTTCACTGTAAGTTTATTGAGGATCCTAATGACATTCATTTTAATCCTAGATAATGGTTTTAACACAAAAGTTTTTTAGTAAAAAAGGTCACAAAATACAGAAAACGAAAAGTTCACGTAGTGGGCGTGTGTGAAGGAGGAAGGGTGTTCTGGCCACCCCTACTCCTCACCTCATCAAATTGCTCTCTGTTCTCAGCTGACTTTCATTTGGTGTTTATAGATGGTTCTCTAGGTTTTTATCATAAAGTTTCTCAACAGTGAAAATAAATTGTCAAATGAGGTTACATATAAAGGATTATTTAGCAAAGTACAGCCAGAACGGGGTCTGTTGTATGACACCTTCACTGTAAACTGTAGTTGAAACGATACCCTTCATACACTGTACCGAACCAAAATTAATAACAGCGCTGCTTTGGTTATGCAAAGAAATCAGCAATTACTTATCAGTATTGAAATTTGCGCAGGCAGCATTATATCTCCGAACCATAGGTTTCTGAATCCTCTTATAGGATGACACTGAAAAAAAAGATACCTGGCTACAATATATAGAAGGCATGGTTAACTTGTGTCTTTATGCTTTCCATTTACTGCCAAATAAATGAGACTGGGAACCAAAAAATTGTAGTGACATCATTATTTTGCAAACATAAACTGGTGTACAGTAATCCCTCGCTGTAGGGCGGTTTTCTTTTCAAGGTTTGATACTTTCCTGCCAAACACATGCACGATGAAGAATTGCAGACAACACAGAGCAAATGCAGGTACAGGTGGTGTAGGGCTGTGTGTGTGTGTGTGTATGCGTGTTGGGGGGGGGGGGGGGTGACTATGTGCGCGACAGTGATTGACAGCATGCACCAGCAAACAGCTAGAAAGATAAATAAAAGTTGGGTTTAACTTACTTTTGGAAGATTTGCTTCAAGAGTTTGGCAACTTACCTCTCCGTGGTAGAAAGTGCCCGAAAAAAAAGCAATTTAACCATTTTCTTAACCGCAACAAGCTTTCTTACAAAAAGAAAAGAAAAGAAATGTCTCGCCTCTTCTTTACACTATCCATACGGAATGGATGCACGGGATATTTGACAATAAAAATGTCAAAGTTCTTACGCGCTGGAGATACAGTATAGAATGTTTGCAGATGAACAAGGAATGGGAAGCCAGATTTCTTCTTCGGGGTAGATGCTGGGTGACCTCTTACAGCGCCACACGCCGGTAGCAGCCGAAAGAAGCACTACGGTAGTGTGCTGAACTCGGAAAAAGCTGGCCACAATACAAAATGTACAGACGCTGCCCGACTTATGAACCAGTTAGGTTTCAGACGATCGTTGAATTTGTTCGTAAGTCGCTTCAGTGCTATATTTTGTATGGATTGTATGTTTAAGGTTTATACAGGTATGTTCAAGGCTTGTATAAGTAACCTGGATTGTTTTGTGCTAAAAAAAAATTAACATGTCATAAGATAATATGCGCTATAAAGATAAAAAAAAGTGAGGTTTAACTTACTTTTGGGAAATGCGCTTCAAAAAGGCCTCTTCCGTGGTAAAAAGTGGCTGAATAAAAGCGTTCCGAACATTTTTTCAGCCGGTTTAAGCTTATTGAATAGATGTACAAGATCTTAAACAATAGAAATGTCAAAGTTCTTATCTCGCTGGAGATAGTGTAGGCGTAGAATGTGAGGTGCACATGAATGATGTCAGTAGGGCGACGAATGTGGCGAGAGTTGGTGCGAAAATGTAGGGGAGCGCGAGAGTTTAAGTTTTGGAGGGGGTTTCGGTGTGTTTACAATAGACTGGTGCTGACGGTTGTCTCTCTCCTAAGAGACCGTAAGTTTTTCTGAGTATTTTTTTCATGAACGAGGAGCAATCCATTACCCCCTGTACATCGTTTTTTTACACTGAAAAGAAAAGCCTTCCAGTTTTGTTGTACTATTGTATAATGACAATAAAGACCATTCGTTCAGCTGAGTATCGTTGTTATTTTGTTACACTTTTTATGTTATTGTAGATAGATAGATACTTTATTCATCCCCGTAGGGAAATTCACACTTCCAGCAGTCTACCCTGTTGTTTATTAACAGATGAACATGATGCCCGAGGGGTGCTTGTAGCGAAGTGGATGACGTCACGCCAGTCCAAAAATTCGACATCCCTGCGGCAGATGGAAAACTTTTCTTTGCGAAAATCCAGGGATACACCACCTCGTGTTAGCAAGTCCGCCTCCTCTCCGATTCCCCCCGGCTTTCGTGTCTCTGCTTAGCGGCGTTGAAGCCGGATTGCTCCGGGTAGCTCCGGGTGGCTGCACGTTAGCGTCCGGAATGCTAAACGTGAGCCACGTTTCCGCAAAACACAGCAACTGCGCTCCCTGTGCGCTTCGATGTTTTCCAAAAGCACTCGATGATCTTATTTGGTCGTGAGTTCGCATTTACCATGATTACGGATGGTACCGAAGACTTATAATGCCGCTAGCCGCTTCGCTAGCTCCGGCTTTTCGTCCACGATAGGCGCCTTCATCACGCCGGCACGAGAATTCCTCAGGGCATGGAGCTGAAATTCCTTGAATACACGCATTTCTTGTGCGTTAAGTGTTATGATATCTAATAAATAAGTAAATAAGAAAATGTTTCTCCTTCATGGGTTTTGACTATCGCAGGATTTTTTCCAAATACAACCTCCACGAAAAACAAGGGATTATTGTAACGTCAGGAGTTGGGAACCTTTTTGATCCAAAAAGACGTGAAAGCAAAATGTTTTTTTTCTATAAACTCAGACTATATATTTTAAGACAAAATTCAACAAAACTGCCAAACCCGCTCTCCAGACAAAAGCTAAATCTTCAGCGTATTTTATTTAACTGTGTAATTTGAGGATTTGATCAAATTTATGAAAAAAATCATAATGCCAAAACTTGTGTCCCATGTCAATAGATATGTACCACTTAAACTTAGTCTTCTCCCTCAGTTACTTAAGAGTGTTGAGGCTCATTTTGACTGTGATTTCCCCCCAAAATATTGGTGCAAGAAAAAGTACCAATATATAATAGACTGTGTGTGTGCTGTGTATGCAATAGCTTATACCATCTCTACCCGCTTTTCCATGAAATGAAATGATCTGCATTTATATAGCGCTTTTCAAGTCAATGACTTCCCAAAGCGCTTTACAATGTGCTCCACATTTCCCAATAGCGGCCTTGCAGCCATGTAAGGCGCTAACCTGCTTATTGGGGGTATTAGGGGTTCAGTGTCTTACCCAAGGACACTTCGACATGTAACACGGACGAGCCGGGATTCGAACTGGGATCCCTTGATCCCAAGACGAGCGCTCTACCTCCTGAGCTACTGCCGCCCCTGCTTTTTCTTTTCCAATCAAAATGCTCTAGGTGCTTTGTTAGGTTTTTAGAAAGTTTACGGTTTGTTTCGTGGGTTTTAATCAAAGGCTAGGTTCAAACTGCAGGGAAATCAGATTTTTTTTTTTTTGCATTCCCGTGACCTGTATCTGATTAGTTGAAGTCTGTCTGAATGGCACATACCTTTTTTTGTTTTTTTAACACCAGACCCAAGCATCTTTCATATGTGGTCCTAAATCAAATACATATCAGATCTTTTGGAATGCGACTTGTGTGTAACCTGGCAAGACGCATTCATGCGATCAGCAAATCCTCGATAGGCGGCAAACATCCCTATTTGGTGTTCAACAAGGCATGAGAAAGCGGACAAATCTCAACAATGGCGGGAGAAAAACACTCATTCATGGAAGATGAACACTTGTTTATCTTGGAACTCACAAAACAGCCAACATCGCATCGCTTACAACTGGATTTCTAATTGCTCGACGTCAACGTGAAAACAGTGGGTCTGATTGAGTAATAGTATCCTATAGTGGTAGTCAACAATATTTAAATCACACCACACAGAGAGAGCATTCATTGGGGGGAGAGCGAGGTTTTGGATTTAATATTGCGGAAGACAACACTTTGCCGGTAACATCCATGAATACTTCTTCAAAAATGAGCGCATTGCATGTGATATCACATGTCCTCTTCTGCAGCGGGCGGGCGCTGACTCAGTAAAACTGGGAAGCATCGCGGCCGCTACATTTTAGCGGCTCGTTACATTGAAAATAAATTCATCAATTGAATTGGTTGCTGAGGAAAGTAAGAAGAGCACTAAGATCACCAATGGGTGGTCCTTGAATTATTACCAGGTTTCAGAAGCGACTTGAGCGACATCAGTGAGCAGGCAAGTGCGGTGCTGCTGGTCCGGCCTATTGCTAGGCTAAAAAAATTCCTAAGACACCCCTGTGGACCCTGTATCTTGCCAACGCCAGTTCCAGTAGCCATGAAACGGACGACCTGGCAGTACTATTCGGGGCAGTTTTATTTTAATCATTGCAGAGATCTGGCTTAATTCGAGGACACCCGAAGCTATTGTTCAGCTAGCCGGTGGCTCTCTAAAATTCCTTTATTATACAAACGAGTAAATTCCGTTTTACTTTTGTACAATGAAAATGAAACCATTCATTCAACTTGCAATTATGTCTTGTGTGTTATTATTTGTAGATCTATAGTTATTATCTTGTTAAAGTCATATACTCTCAGTGGGGGCTTTTATTAAGGGGCGACACTACTTTACAGATTTTCACCTATCGCAGTCCCCATTTACAGCAAAAAACGAATGAACTCTGTATATACTGAATCGAACTAAGGGATATTTCAGTGTTGCTTTGGCTTCGCATGTACTATAACAGTGTCTTAAACTCATGACAAAAAGTTACCGGACACCACGGCGGACAACTCTGAAAAGTTGCCTGCCCCATTTTTCACAACTTGAAATGCAATAAGACGACTAATCGCAAAAAAACCCCGTTGTTGCAAAGTATTAAGGATTGATAATCGGAATATATTGCAGAAACACATTTTAAATTTAAGTTTATTATAAATTTACTTATAACATTCACTGCATGTGTATGACATCGCTGTTTTCGATCTGCCATCAGTATGTAACTATTTACTCATCTTCATTCATGCAATGTTTGCGTTGCGTCGTCTGCTATAAGTCACATGAACTCCTCTTTCCACGATGCTTTTATCGTACATTTACGTTTTGTAGCGACATAAATTTTGCTAGCTTCTTTTGAATCTTTCTTCTGGGGCTGATGTTTTGGCTTTATTCCTAACCACTTATCCATTTTTCTTGTGTTCTCTGTGCGTCTACTTTGGAAAATGACATGCAAATGCACGACCTTATAAAGCTCGGGAAAGTCCGGAAGCTATTCATTATTCGATGCAGGCTTCTGATTGACTTACGAGTATGCAAATTGCCAAAAGAAAATACATTTCCGAACCGAACGAAGATTTCAAAATCGGAATAAAGCAATAAAAAAATAAATAAAAAAATAAAAAAAGATTTATTTTTTTCTCTTGAAAAAGTTGTGTTAAGTTGTACGCCCGACATAAAAAATGCACGCCCCGGAAGTCCGGGCAGACATTATTTCGGACACTGAGTTAACTGGCTTTGAGCTTTGATTGACACAGAGAATAACTGTTATGGATTAAATTTTATCTCTGAGCCAGATGTACTCCTATATGGAGCCATATCTGGCTCGCCAACTATAGGCGCCTGACCCCTGTTGTATATTGACACTTTATTTGCATGCTCTGATCTGTTGCACCCCGAGTAAGCCATCACAAGTGACATTTGTCTTCAATTCATCGTGAATAGTTATATGCAGAAATAAAGAATAATACTAATAAGTTCCAACATTTGTACCTTTGCATTGTAGTCATCAATGATATTGATGAGATCGTAGCATCGTTGAGCCAAAGTCTTGCTGGGCAAGTCTACTTTAAGGTTAGCCTAAAACAAGCATATAGTCACTTTATCAAAAATGCTATCATTAAATGAAGACACAATTGTGACCTACCAGGAGGACGCCTGGTAGATGTAAGCTTGGAGCTGCCATAATGCAGCAGCTGGGGGCCCAATTTTGCTCCCAAAGTCTCCTGAGCTGCAATCATACAGAAAAGTGAAACAAACGATGACTGTTCATCAGGGTTTGAAATAATAACTGCATAACTTGTTTTAATGATGAGAGGGGACAAAAAATTCATAGGCATGGCGCATAAAAGCTGGGAGCATGGTTTGAGGCGTTCTTAAAAAGGGTTAAATTTAAATATTTTCTCTAATATGTGTTAACAATGTCCTTTATATATATATATATTTGTTATCATCAGTGTTACGGCCCCAATGCACATAACGCTAAAAGGAAGGAGGCGAGGGGGTTAGGCGGGACAGTGTGATATCACGCACATGGTCATAGTTTAATTCCACATTGAAAATGGTGGAAGTAAGAAAAGGACCATTTCAAATATAGTCCACGTGCCAACCCGAACCCCAAAAAAGATTAAAAATGAAGAGTTTATTTGAAAGCATTTAGGAATTTCAAATACTTGCATGCGCAACAAAAGGAGCTACAATGAGGATTTCAGCTAGAAGATGGCGTGAGTTAGATTACCTTAGATTACCTAACTCACGTTTTAACATATTCCCAGAGGGAGTAGGCTGAAGCCAAAGCTTTTAAATGCTACCCCTGTTCCATCTGTTTCCTTGTGGGGATTATGGATCCTCTAAAGATAATGAGTGTCTGCTCTAGAGGGAAACAACTGTTGAATATTTTGGGGGAGTTTGTGCTTATTTGTTTTGAATACTAATAATAAGGATTTAGGTTTCACTATTTTGTGTTTTAATGCCATTCTTATGAAACAAAAGGCAGTGCATAAACAAATTTAAAATCTATTAAAAGTTAAATATACAGTTGAATGGACATTATTCTATTGTATTATTAATTGCAAACGATATAACGCTAACTGTTGTTATACAGCACATATTTTGTTTTTCAAGTATTAATCTCAATTATAAATCATACAACAAAAAATGTTATACTACCGCACTTTGAATTGCAATCCGTTACCTGAAAAGTGCTATACAAACACATTTCGATTGATTGATCACCTCGTCATCTTTGGGAAAATTGTACTAAGGTACCTTAACCCCTAATTAGGAAATCAATTGTATTCTGTTCAAACAAAAAAAAAAGCTGGACTTAAGTTAGTTGGTGTGATCTTCTCAAGAAATGGGCTCGTTTAGATATCTCCTTATGAACTGAAATTGCGGTTTTCCATCTTTCACTGTTTTCCCACTTAAATAAGTAAGATTGGGCAGCACGGCGGCGCAGTGGTTAGCGCTTGTGCGGCACAGTTCATGTCATGGGAACCTGTCGTGGGTTCAAATCCAGCTCCAGACTTGCTGTGCGGAGTTTGTATGTTCTCCCCGTGCTTGCGTGGGTTTCCTCCGGGCACTCCGGTTTCCTCCCACGTTCCAAAAACATGCATTTCAGGTGAATTGGCCGGTCCAAATTGTCCCTAGGTGTGAATGAGCGAATGAGTTGTCTGTCCCTGTGTGCCCTGCGATTGGCTGGCAACCAGTTCAGGGTGTCCCCTGCCCACTGCCCGGAGATGGGCTCCAGCCCCCCCGTGACCCTAATGAGGATAAGCGGTACGGCTAATGAGATGAGATAAGTATGATTATATGAAATAAAGCAAAACTGAAGTTACATAAATATGACTTAATAAATGAAGAAGTTATCAATAAAGAAAATAGATAATCATGATGAAATATTGCCAGTGACATATGTACAGTGCCGTGAAAAAGTATTTGCCCTATTCCTGATTCATGTTTTTAATGCATATTCATCACTCACAAAAGGTTTGAGATTATCAAACCAATTTTATGATAAAAGTGACAACCTAAGGAAATACTAAATGCATCTTAAAAATGTTGATTCCATTTATTAAGGCACAAAAAAAAAAAAATCAAAACCTATCTAGCCATAGGTTATTCTTTTATTTTTTATTTCCTCTTTTAATTTTCTTATTTCTCTTCTTTACAAAAGTAATAAGGTGCATTTTGGTCATGTTGAGTCTCCAAAGTTTGTTTTCTTTCAGGCGTTTAGCACTCGCTTTCGGTGGCAGAACAGAATACAGCGACATCTAGTGGTCATAAAACACACTCTCCCTTAAACTTTCATATTGAGGCGGAGGCCTCAAACTGTCATCCTGTGGCCCAGAATTGGTCCCTGGGCCACGCGCTTGAGATGCATTAAAATATGCATTAAAATCAATACTAGAACGCACAAAGAACTAATACAGCCACTTCGGAAATAGACGTGTGACGCCGTCGCCGTCTTTCTCCATGTAGGAGACAATATAGTTACACGAGACTAGAACAAGAAGATAGTTAGCTTTTGTATGAATTGGTTAGCATCCAAACGTGGCCAAGCCAGCCTGTGGATAACCAAAAAGACGCAAACTCATATATTATTTAGAATTGTTGCCGATTGCGATGACTGACCTCGGTGAGCGGGCGCAGGCGGCAAACAACACGGTTAGATACTCGCGCTGCTGTTACAACCAATTGATTCCGCTTGTGCGCTAACTTGAATGCTACGAACATCTCGCGACGTTTCGCGAGACTACGGAGGATTATCACTGTCAAAAAGGCCTTAACAGAAAATATACTTGTCCAGTCCCTCAAAGCGAGTGTCAGCGAGCTAAAAGGCTATGATCAGAGATGGAACCAGCAGCTTCAATGTTTACCAAGAGAAGATAGACGTCGATTTGTGCTCAATTAGTTAGCGTCTGCCAAAGGATTCTGCCTACTGCCATCGACGTCATACATCGGGTGGGACGACCTCTTCAAGAAAATCCGAGAGTGGAAAGAGTCATCGTAATATTCGTCAAGCGCAGACTCAAAGATGTGGTAAGCAGCCCAAAGAGCAACTACCTACAACTCAAAAGCGGCCGTTTCACCGAAGATTGACGAAGAGGGCCATTAAAATATACAAAAGCTTTGGCCACACATCAAGAAGGCTCGTGGGGAGGGATGATCGTCTACTTCGTTGGGTGAATAGATTTTGTGAACGGTTCAGAAATTCGTTTTGGTCAGATTTTCTGTACGTTCTACCTTAAAGTACCTGGCCAAGTTCAGGGTTAACTTGTTTATTACAAAATAACTCATTCCTAGTTCGAGGATTTGGGTGCTCTGAGGAGAGGGATGAGCAACATGAGTATGGATGTTAAAAGGGGACTGTATGAGAGTGTCACGAAGCAGGAAGTAGAAACTCATTTGCGTGGACGATTTGTCACTTTAATTGAGAAAGAAACGTTGTCTAACACACAAACGGACCGAAAACAAATCAAAGCAGGCTCAAATGCAGGCAAAACTACAGGCTAGGCATTTAACGGATTAAACAGAACTTGCAGGAATCTCTCAGAATGTTACACCGACGTGCAACAAAGTCCAACAAGCACAACAAGAAAAAACAGGTATCTAACTGGAATGAACATATTTTCAACAAGGGTAAACAATGATCTGGCAAAGGGCAGTTCCAAAAGGCGCGTTTAAGTACTCATAGGAGTAATCAGGAAAATGCAGGTCAGCCGGTGTCAAGGGGCGGGTGTAACGACCCTCAATCATGTGTGACACAAGGTTTCACAGTCACTCGGTTTATTGCCTGCATTCAGTAAACAAAACAATACAAAAGTCAGGGCATCTGTTCACGACTGCAATAATCTTCAGCGCGATGTCAATTAGCTGAAGCTACGGCAAGCAGACAACATGCGAGCACATTAATAGTGAAACTTTAATAATAACAATGAACATAACTTTCCCACGTACCTGCATTCAGTTAACAAAACAATACAAAAGTCAGGGCATCTGTTCACGACTACAATAATCTAAAACATTAAAGATACAAAAAACGGGTCATGACTCAACATGCCGCATCATCGTTTCAAGCTGTATTACTTTACTTCTTATTTTTGGAATTTCTTGTTAAATCAACACAAACTTCAATTAATCATCTGACTCCAATTTGTGACCTTTCCCAATCACCATTCATCCAAACAATTTGCGCGCTCTTTTCTGCATAGAAAGTTCTCAGAAGCCGGCATTTTACTCACGGGTGGATTTATTTCTAACACACAAATAACTACATCTCTGCACGCTTCTCCTTCCAAAAACCTTCTCCTTCTTCCGAGTTGCTCAGCTAAGCATCTCCTCCGCGTTGTCACAAGCTCCCATTGGTCTCCCGTCCCGGAAGAATGGCGCGTCGACTCCTCCTCGTCGGCCCCCAGACAGCTGGTCAAAATTTACGGTCTCCCGAAAACTTTGGCACAAAACACAAAGAGTCCAACAGACAAACCCAAATTCAAACTTCATCAATCAAATTTCAACTCTGTTACACCGGGCCAGCTGGGCGCCATGACAACCGTGCAGGACATGACAGAACCCCCCCTTCAAGGGACAGCTCCTGAGGTCTCAAAAAGAAACAGCTCCTGAGGTCCCAAAAAGAAACAAATACTACACCCCCCAGAATGGGTCGACGCTCCCGAAGAGGGTCACCCCACTCCCTCCCCCGAAAACGCAGGAACGGGGAGAGGCAGGGGCGGCAGGCGGACGAATAGGAGCGGCGAGCAGACGAGTCAGACTCAGACAGGTCGGGCGTTGCAGGAGAGTCGAACGGGTGAGTCGAAGAGTCGGAATGGCAGACAGACGAATCGGGGTGGCGATCAGAAGAGTCGGACCGGTGGGTAGAAGAATCGGACAGGCGGATGGTTGAATCAGGCAAGCAGGCGGGAACCACAGACATATCGAGCGTTGCAGGAGAGTCGAACGGGTGAGTTGAAGAGTCGGAAAGGCAGGCAGACGAGTCGTTTTGGGGAGCAGAAGAATCGGACGTGTGGACGGGTGAATCAGGCAGGCAGACAGGTAGACAAGCAGGCATGGCAGGCGGACTTCGGGACAGGCGGACGGACAGACGGATCTCGAGACTAGTGGGAAGGCAGGCGGATGGGCGGACGTCGAGACAGGCGGAAGGACGGACCTCGAGACCGGTGGGAAGGCAGGCGGACGGACGGACGTCGAGACAGGCGGAAGGACGGACCTCGAGACCGGTGGGAAGGCAGGCGTCGAGACAGGCGGAAGGACGGACCTCGAGACCAGTGGGAAGACAGGCGGACGGACAGGCTGGCGTTGATGTCGACGGGGACCTCGGACAGCTCGGCGCCAAGTCTTTCCGGAAACCCCACTCGAGGCACAACAATTTCCACGACGGGCGGGCCGTGGTTGGAGTGGACAGGAAAGGCGACCACGCAGCCGGAGAAGGAGTCCTGGGAGGCGGGGCTGTTGCCAACAGCCGACGCGACATTAGCTCAGTCAGCTGATCTAATTGCTCCTGCTGGCGCCGCATGCTTTGTAGATTTTTCTGGAACAGCGGTTAAAGGGTGGCGACGCCACTGGACAATCGCCGGACAGTGCCCTCTGTCTGGTCCAACTGCTGGAGAGCGTAGGGAGTCTCCAGCTCCCCCCAAATTGTGTTGGGATCATTCGCCGAGTTCTGATTGTATGGCCAGATCATTCTGTCACGAAGCGGGTCGGGAAGCAGGAAGTAGGAACTCATTTGCGTAGACGATCTGTCACTAATTCAGAAAGAAAAGTTGTCCAACACACAAACGGACCAAAAACAAAACAAAGCAGGCTCAAATGCTGGCAAAACTATAGGCTAGGCATTTAACGGGATTAAACAGAATTTGCAGGAATCTCTCAAAATGTTACACCGAAGTGCAACAAAGTCCAACAAGCACAACAAGAATAAACAGGTATCAAACAGGCATGAACAGGTTTTCAACAAGGGTAAACAATGATCTGGCAAAGGGCAGTTCCAAAAGGCGTGTTTAAGTACCCATAGGAGTAATCAGGAAAATGCAGGTCAGCCAGTGTCAAGGGGCGGGGCCAGCTGGGCGCCATGACAACCGTGCAGGACATGACAGAGAGTCTGATTGTGCCGACTGTGTTGTATGGTGCAGACCCTTGGAGCCTGAACGCAGACTTGAGAAGGAAATTAAATGTTTTTTAGATTAAGGCTGAGTCCCATTCTTCGCACTTTCACTCGCTATCTGCCCTAGTCACTCGGTTTTGCGCGTTCACGTGAAAATGGGGTGTGTCCCGATACTCTCAAGACCGAGGGAGAAGTGCCCTCAAACCATGTCATAACCACTTCAGACCGAGTGAGGTACTGGAAGCCAAGTGACTATCCAGAAGGCTATGCGAATTCTCAATATCAACAAACATGGCTGGAAAGGAACCGCACAAATGTACCGGTACTATTGCTAATGACTATGCAAATAGGGGTTTATAATTTCTTGATTTTGGAAGTTTAAGTACATAATTTAAAATCAATTGGGCCTCACACCGTGAACTGGTTGCCAGCCAGTCACAGGGTACACAGAAACGGACAACTCGCTCATTCACACCTAGGGACAATTTGGACCGGTCAATTAACCTGATATACATGTTGTTGGAATGTGGGAGAACTGGAGTGCCCGGACTAAACCCAGGCAAGCACGGGGAGAACATGCAAAATCCACACATGGAGGTTACTGTAGCTGGACTTGAACCCTGAACTTCTGCACCCAGCTGCAGTGCTGCCCATCTTACTATCATTTCAGCTAAATTTAACTTTCATAAGTGTAAATTCACAGGCACTAAAAATTATTTCATCACTTTTCAATGTGAAATAAAATAATGTATTTTGTATATCAAGCTTTCCCCTAACCATAAGGGCATTTAATATATTAATATTTGTAAACATTTTGGTATTTTTATATAACTGGTGTTTTCCCACCTGGCATGTTTAGTTATGCTCATTTCTGTTTCGTTGTACAATTGGTTATAATGTTACCAACATTGCGATGTGATTTTTGTATGGAAGTGTGTATGTGTTATTTTTCAATAAAGATTAAAAAAAAGACTGAGTGGTGTGCCTACTGTGAGCCTAGGCTAGTCGGGTCAAACCACTGGCGTCACCCGACATAAGTATTTCAAATGCATTTTTCCCATTATTTTCCTCCTTTTTCTTTTTTTTTTTTTTAATTATTGTTTTTTTTTCATTTTTTTGTTTTGTTTTCCGATCTTTTTACCTCCCTTTTTTCTTGCTTTATATTTTTTTTGTTCTCCATTTCCTTTTTTTGTTTTAGTTCTTCTGTCCTTCCTATGTGGAGTTTGCATGTTCTTCCTGTGCTTGCGTGGGTTTCCTCGGGGCACTCTTGTTTCCGCCCATATTCCAAAAACATGCATGTCAGGTTAATTAGCCGGTCGAAATTATCCCTAGGTATAATAATAACAATAATAATTTCCTTTGTATTGTCATTCTTATGAATGAGCAAGTGAGTTGTCTGTCTCTGTGTGCCCTGCTACTGGCTGGCAACCAGTTCAGGGTGTCCCCTGCCCACTGCCGGAGACCAGCTGAGATGGGCTCCAGCACCCCCGCGACCCTACTGAGGGTGAGCGGTGAGAGAATGGATTGACAGTTTGTCTGTTTCTTTTTCCTAGCTTTTTACCTTTTTTTAATTTCCTTTTTTTATTTCTTAGTTTTCTATTTCTCTCTTTTTTATTCCCTAGCCTTTACTTATTTTTCTTGCTTTTTCTTATTTGTTTCATGCTTTTTTGTTTCTTTTTTCTAATTCTTTTACCTATTTTTTATTCCTTTATGTTTTTGTTTTGCTTTTTTTTTATTTCTAGTACTTTTGTTTTTTTCTTTTCACATTTTAAAGTCATTGTGTGCATAATGTTACCTAACAATTGGTCATTTATGGATGAAAAACGATATGAAGTGCTGCTTGGGAGCCAAAGAGCCGCTTCTCTAAAAAAAGATAGGGAGCGGTAATGCACCAAAGCTATAGATGCCAACCGCTGTTAAACTCGAAGAAGAAGCTGCTTTAGCTCCACAAGCTGGAATGGATGCCATTCTGTGCATGCTTGCCAATTACATGCAGTAAAAGTAGGTCGTGCTCAAATGATGATAACGGAGGAGTGAAGACTTAAAACGAGCCCCTGCTCAGACAATTGACATCCTAAATAATTTGTTTTCTGAGTTTGTAGCCTTTGTTAACTAAGTTTTATGCGTCACATAAAATATGTCGACCATTAATTTGGAAACCGCTCTGGACTCCGACTCTAACCATGTTTTGAAGTATTTTCAAGATGTTGAGGAGGCAGCTGAAGACGTCCTTACGACTAAACAACAGGTACAAAAATTCCATTGACGATTTGCTATACTACTTTGTTGAATCACATTACAGCTGATAAGGTAATTGCAATAAAACACCACCATTGGATTTCCTGCTTATTTTTCTGTCGTTTGATGCTACTTTACTGAAATAGAACTTAACTGTATGCGACCCCGATTATTAAATTTCACTACTGGCAATCATATTCATAATGTTAATACATTATATTACTAGGCTCCTTTTCTGTACACTGTTCCTCATATTCTGTTGTTTATACGTATCTGCATTAATTAGTTATAGTTTTAAAACCCCAGTATGTAATAGTAGACCTGTAGACTGTTGTCTTTTGCTGCTACACTGCTATGTTGCAATGTTTTTCATTTGCAAGACAAAAGACAACCATGGTGGCTACTGCTAGGTATTGATTCCACTATGTAAAAGAAATTTAAATTGCTCAACCTATGAATTTTTTTCTCATAAAAATTATCATTGGTACAATAGCGCAGGTATTTTATCCTAGTATTCAAATCAATGTTTTTAAAAACTAAATTAAATGTTTTAGGTACCACTTGGAGGCACTGAATAGTACACACTGTCCCTTATAAGTTATGTTTTTCACCCAAAAA
This sequence comes from Urocampus carinirostris, assembly GCF_059441175.1. Taxonomy (NCBI): domain Eukaryota; kingdom Metazoa; phylum Chordata; class Actinopteri; order Syngnathiformes; family Syngnathidae; genus Urocampus; species Urocampus carinirostris. Next base: position 781,808 of record NC_142354.1, on the reverse strand, counting down.
TCGCATTAACCTGACTAACCTGTCACTCAAGGAGCTATTTAGAAATGTGTATGGTGGGGGATACTGGAAATTTTAAGTAAATACATGGTAGTATTGATACTGATCTGATACGTCTTGCTTGCAAATGTCACAATCATTCAAATCAAGTCATGTTTATTTGTGTAACCGCGTTGTACGTGTCCCACCAAAGATCCACATTCACGCTGGACTGGATGATGAGGTTTTTATTATTACAGTTCTGCAAATGGATGAGTCACAACATTAGCTTTTTCTGCTGGGTTTGATCTCTTTGATCTCTTTGTAGTACTCTGGTTAAACTGACAACAAAGCATATCAAAGAGCTGTCTTTTCACTTTACAGAAAATACATTTTAGAATATCACAATACATTTATAAATCTTTGCATTTTAACAAGATACTTTTAACAAGAGATCGTATAGTGGATTTTTAACGTTTACAATGAATTCAACATGTTTTTCTTTACTCTGAATTTTAACCAACATCATCCTTTTTTAATGTATATGAAAAAATAGGAATAAAAACAATAATGAGTATAAAAATGGGTACAATTTACCTGCAAATGGATGAGTCACAACATTAGCTTTTTCTGCTGGGTTTGATCTCTTTGATCTCTACAAGGGGAATTAATATTTAGTAAAACAGAAACAAAACGAAAATAAATCAAAACAGCTTGACAATATCAATCACATTACTATGCATGGTGAGAGATTTGTCAGCTGGGGTTATAATGTTTAAAATTAACTTATTTTGTGGAGCACCAAAAGATATGTCTTACCTTTGTAGTACTCTGGTTAAACTGACAAAACCCCGCCTCCTGGTCACATGTTAGAAGCCAAAACCAAACCCCACCCCATACCAGCAGATGGCACTGTTGGACTCAGCATTGCAGGACATTTACCAAAAACTATACACATATTTTAGCAGGAATTTCAATAAAATAAAAGTTATTATTACACCCGTTACATTTGTATAGCTCTTAATCACAAAGAGTCTCAAAGGGCTGCACAGACCACAGATTATTGCAAACCTCAGACTATTATTACACCATCCCCTGATCTAAAATCTACATTAGGGCAAGGAAAAACTCCAAAACCTCAAGATGAGGAAAATGAAGAAACCTTGAGAAGGGACTGCACGTGAGGTACTGCCCCTTCCAGGAAGACCAGGCTGCAATGGATGTTGCATTAACAAATAATACACAGTTACTGTCAACATAAAATATAGGTTATTCAAATTCTATAGAATAGAAGTGTGTTTTAAGCCTAGATTTAAACAGTTCCACTAAGGTTGCAGATCAAATTCCTGGGAAGGGAAATCCACAGCACTGGGGCCCGAATGGAGAGCGCTCTGGAACCTGAAGATTTCTTCTTGAGTTTATTTTTTCCTCAAATTGCATTTACCCAACTCCCTTGTGACTCATGAGCCGTTAAAAAAATGCATAGGCTCTGCTTGTGTGGGTGATACCGGGAATTTTAGCATGGGTCCGAAACAAATAAATACATGGTAATGAGACTGATATAATACAGATCGAAATGGAAATACCATTTATCCTTTACCATTTATGGGACCTCGGTTATCGCGGTTAATGGGGACCAAAACTACCCACGGAAAGTGAAAATCCGCGAAGTTGCGGCGCTCCTTAATTTTTATTTATTTATTATTATTATTATTATTTTTAAAATTATTATTATTTTCTAGACCCGGTTAATGGGGACCAAAACCACCCGCAAAAAGTGAAAATCTGCGGAGTAGCGACGCCCCTTCAAAAATGCTTTAAAAAAAATAAAAAATAAAAATTTTTTATATATATATATATATATATATATATATATTATTATTATTTTTTTTTAATTATTTTATTCTATTATTATTTTTTTTTAGACCTGCGAAGCTCTGAACTCGCGTACGTGGAACCACAAAGTAGCGACGCCCCTTTGAAAATGCTTTTAAAAAATAAAAAAATTATATATATATATATATATATATATATATATACATATATATATTTATTATTATTTTTTAATTATTTTATTTTGTTATTATTATTCTTTAGGCCCGCGAACGTCGAACCGTGAAGTAGCGAGGTCCCACTGGATATTTATATTATTCATTCATGAACAATAACCTGTTAACATTTTTGGTTGCAGCTCGTTGCAAGTGAATTTTTTTTTCTTCTTTTTTTGGGCATTTGCCACAATAGTGGACCACTTTACCAGACAAATGACACCTGACATTATCCTTCTTGTCAAGGAACAGTAACCTGTTAACATTTTTGGTTGCAGCACGTTGCTCTCTGTAGGGTGAATTTTTAGCGGACCACACTAATGACACCTGGCATGGTCCTTTTCTGTTAGTGAAAAATAATGGCCACACAAGGCTGCGCTTCCCATTTTACTCTGTCGTATTGAGCTTCTGATAAGGGTACGCATAGTTGGCGGCAGGTGTGTGTGTGGTTTTAGAAATTGAATAAATATTTGATGAGTATTAAACTTTTACAGCGCTCGGAGCTACTAAAAGGGAGGTACAACTCATCTTGCAATAATTAGTCCTATTATTTACCAAGCGACTTTTTGTGCTCATGTATTGTAAGATGTGGAAGTGGTCTTGTAAATTATTTTATGTGTTACCCAGGGTTAGGGTTATGCTTGAATTTTATTGTTGTGTTTTCAAGGGAAGAAAAATGCTTGCATGTTGGGTTAATTGCTTGAAATTGTTGCTAATGCCATGTTTTTTGGCAGACGAACTCTACTGACCACACAATACATTAAGAAGAAAGAAAAAAATAAAAATTATTTCGACACGCATGATCTGGTAGCTTGCCATTACGTCGTCGTTATGTGAAATGTCATCGCACCAAAGAGGACCGCTCAAACTAGAAAACACACTCTTCCAGCTCCAAACGGCTCCTCAAAAAAAAATTAAAAAAATTTCATGATATATTATCAATAAAAATAACACATGCACCAAATTATTTAGTAATTACTCATTTCATATGTTCACGGGGATCCCTGAAAAAGACATACAATACAGTATGAATTAAAATACAAAAAATAGGAAGATGCAAAACACTGAATAGATTTTAAGTCGAACAACAACACAAAATCCCTTAAAACGCAAACAAATAAAATAAAAATTAAACATATTTACTCCTCAGTGCTATAAATAAATTATAAACAAATTGTTTATAATTGTATTTTAACCAATTTAGAAACCCCAAAAATATATGAAAATAAGTAAAACAGAAAGCAAAAGATCAGCAGTCCTTGAGATTTAAAGATTGAATGAACTCTGCTTCCGAGCAATCAATATAATTAAAAATAGTCGAAATGTGGCTAGTTTGTAAACAAGTGTGACGTAGCCAAGCTCTGTGTCCATTGTTGAAGTAGAACGTCAGAATTCATGCCAGTTTATAGCAGCCTATTGATACAAAAAGATCGTAGATCATGGATGGGTATAGCTCAAAATAGCTCACAGTATGTACTAACAGCATGGTAGCAACTTTATTTGAGTCATCAATGTCAACTTAAAAGAAACGTTCTTTTGATCGATGTTGGATTTCTTTCACTTAACATACTGGAAAAATTGGCCTTAAAGTGCTTGAATAGTACTTGAATTTGGGCATGAAAAGGGTGTATAAACCCTGTTTACCATGTTATGTGTTCTTGTAATGCACAACTTGGGCTTAAATGTATTATACAGTCATATCTAGTGGTGACACGTCGGTGTAAACCAGGTGCGTCAAAACCTTTGAGAAAGCGGGCCAGATTTGGTAAGCTGTAAATTGCTAGGGCCGGATATTCAGCCTGGTATTCTTTGAATACTCTTTAATGAATCTACCCTCCGTGAAAGGTTTGCGGTGGTTGGTAATCAGCGTTGCGACCTCATAGGTGGTCCTTGAAGCATTTTCATTTGACTCGTAGAGTGTCGCGAAAAAGTGCTGCTCTGTCGTTGAAACAATTACCAGTTGCTATACCTTTTTACAGCACGGCCCTCACTGTCAGCTTTTTTCCTTTTTTTTTTTTTTTTATATATATATATATATATATATATATATATATATATATATATATACAGTCGCCAGGTCTGAAATGGGGCAGGCTAAAATTCTCACAGATAGCGAGGTGGCCAAAGGGTTACTGCAATCATCTGATGAAATGGGGATGTGTTTTGTTTTTTACACATATATTTTGTACTGTGATCAACAATGCTGGTGGGCCACAAATTATTAATTTTATGACAAAGGCCACAGGCTAGTAAAAATTTGATCATTGGCTGTAACTGGCCCTTAGACCAGACTTTGGACATGCCTGACATAAAAAATCCAGTGTCTTGCCGCATTTTCAACTCCAGACCAGACCAAGTATTTGGACGAAGGAAATGAAGAGCTGAAGAGAGCAGTTAAGTGGAGGACTTTCATTACAAAGTTACAAAATAAAACAAAACGGAGCATACCCTGGGCCGGTTAATTAGGAGAGTCTCGCCCCTGTCTTACAGGAAAAAAGGTGCGGGTTGGACAAAATGCAAAATGAAAATTTTCCACTTATAGGACAGGGGAGAGACATCTTTACAAGAAACCTTTGTTCAGACTGGATACAACCGTATTTTGCAGGTGTTCTGATAAAGTTTAGCAGAATCAAGGGCACTTGAAAACATTACTGGTAAAGTACCAAATGAAGGGACACATTGAAACATCAAATGAATATAGACAATAAATACTTAATTCAAATATGTGGATAAGCATAAGGTGCATTTATAACAACTAAATTAATAGTATGATTACCAAAGTAATGATGAGATGGTTAAATGATAAAACTAATATTGCTGGAAATCTGATATGCCGTATTTTCCGCACTATAAGGCGCACCGGGTTATAGGGCGCACCCAGAAAAAATAGTTTTTGGTCCTATATTTGACATACATAAGACGCACCGGATTATAAGGCGCTACAATGGGAACGTCGACAAAACAGTCAGATAGTTCAGTCAAACTTATTACCCCCTTAACATTCCGAAAGCTTGCAAAGAAGCAAATACGTGTCGAGAAGACGTGCGGATGCGGTGTCCGTACGATGTCACTCAAATGCATAGTTCAACTGCATCGTTCCAAATATCATTCGGAAGGTTAAAGTCTTGGGATTCAAGAAATGCCAACCATTCCTTAGTATCTATTTTCTAATTGAGTTTAATTTAAAAATAGACACTCCATTCCATCCATTATCTGCACCGCTTATAACAGAAACATTCAGATACAGGGAAAATATATAGCTCACCGAAGTCGTTGTGTTCAATAATAATGTGCAACCACAGTCCTCTTATATCCGTGAGTGTAGTAAATCCAGGCAAATAAAATATTTACAAATACAGAATAGAAAAAATTCTTTCTCTATGCCGTCAACCCAACGTGTGATTCACATTCACCTTTTTAGCCAATCAGCTTTTGAAAAAAATAAAGGCTTTTAGGTGCCCCTTATAGTGCGGAAAATACGGTAATTATGATTACATATTCAGTGACACTTTTTAATAAACTAACACATAGTACACAGTAAGGCTGCACAAATTTGGGGAAAAAAAAACTAATTGTGATTTTTCAGACCTGTATTGCTATTTCGATGTGATTTTTTTTTTTTTTAATTTTGCAATAAAAGGGCGTTCCTGTGCTTGTTTTGTTTTGGGGAGAACTTAAACTTAGTGACATGTAAACTTACCTCGAAATGATGTCCTTAGAGATTGAGAGTATACAACTGTAACAAAATAACAATAGATCTTCAAATAAAAACAGAATTGCAGTAAAATAGTCTTTATTGTCATCATACAAAAGGAAAATGAACTTGGAGGGCTACTCCTTTCAGTGTAAGAAAGCTATTTAGAGAGCAGTTAGCTACACGCTAGCATTGGGTAACTGCGACTTCTGCAGTCTTTGTGATGATTAAAATACAAGAGTCACAAATGTAGCGGTTTTCCACGAGTGGTAGCTCCAACTCGTCTTGGTTAATGTATCAGGAATTCGTGACTAGCCGAGTTTGCCAGTGGTGGCTTAAGAGTTGTTAGCCTAGCTGTTAGCTTTCCTTTCTGACACCACCTCAGTCAATTCCCGGACGCGGTAGTCAAGTCAAGTCACATTCATTTGTATAGCCTTAATCACAAGATGTCTCAAAGTACTGCACAGGATTTACAATTACACCGTCGCATGATCTTAAACCAACATGCGCGCAAGGAAAAACTCACAAGTGGAAATTCCAGGATGACCAGGGTGCAATAGATTTATCATTGGGTAACAGTACACAAAACATAGTGAACATCAATAAAGCAATAAAGGTAATATGTTGAAATTTGTCCAGAAAGTGCATGGCAGCAACGACGCCTCAAGCCTGTAAAATAGTCCAAAAAGTCCATAACAGCAGTGACGCAGCTTCTCATCTCTGCTGGCTGGTCGATGTAGGCGTTGACATGCTTCTTCAGGTCAAGATGCTGGTCCGCTGACTCATCTCAAACCATCACCGGCCAGCAGTCTGAAAAAGACAGGAAAATAAAAGTATGAGGTGGGCATCAATCATGAGCTATTGAATAGGAGTGGGCCTTAAGTCTTGATTAAAAAACTTCTACTTAAGGTTTCAGATCTTATCTCCGGAGGCAGATCATTCCACAGCACCGGGGCCAGGATGGAGAACGCGCTCAAGCCTACAGACTTCTTCTTGGCTCTTGGAGTCATAAGTAGACCGGCATTTATTCAAGCGGAGTAATATAGGGGGTAAACCAAATCCGAGAGAGAGGGTGCAGGTCCATGCAAAAATTTGTATGTTAGAACCTTAAAGTCACATCTTAAGCAGACTAGGAGCCAGTGCAAGTTAGCCAATATAGGAGTAATATGCTCGACCTTTTTTGTCTTAGTCAAAAGTCTCGCTAACGCATTTTGAACCAGCTGCAAACTTTTGATGCTAGTCAACGTGAGACCACAAAGCAATACATTACAGTAATCTAGCCGAGAAGTAATAAACGCATGAATTATAACCCCTGCATCTGATTGAGACTGCATCGGACGTATCTTCAATATAACGGCGGTGGAAGAAAGCTAGTAGTAATTTTCACATGTAACTGAAATGACAGATTAGGATCAAATATAACACCTAGATTTTTGACCGTGTCACTTTGGGTGATATTACATTTGTCGAGGTTCAGGGCAGTGTTTGAGAACAAATAGCAATGAGCTGGACCAACAATCAACATTTCAGTGTTTTCTGGGTTAGGCGCAAAAAAATTACCGTAAATTCTGGACTATAAGCCGCTACTTTTTTTCCAAACCTTCGACCCTGCGGCTTATTCAGTGATGCGGCCAGTTTATGTAATTTTTCTAACAGCCGCCAGCGGCGCTTGAGTACAAAAGGTAAGATTTAGACCGGTGGAATTTATGCGCCGAGGATGACAGTAACCTCTTAGCTTGTGCACAAATTAAATTAGCATGGACTTATCCTCATCATGCAAATTGCAAAAAGAAAGGCACATGACGTAGCTTTCAAGCTAAAAGCAAACGAGCAGTCCGATAAAGAAGGAAACAGAGCTACTGTACGTAAACTTCACTTTACGAGCGTGTTGCTAGCGTGCTTTTGAATAAGGGAGCGTGGGACGACGTCTATATGACAAAGCCTCTTTCCCATACTGGGGGAGAAGACTTTGATGACGTCAGTAATAAGGAGGAAGATTGGGACGGTTTACCGTGGTTTCAACAAGTACGTTATGTTTTATTTAACAGGCCCTTTACTGTGTTGCGAGCGTGTTGCTAGTAGCGTATTGCTACCTTTCACAGGCATGGTTTGGGATGAAAGTTATAATATTATAATTAAAGCTTTGAAAACTCTCTCGGTGTACCGTCTTTCTTTGTAAATATGTGTAACCGATGTATAATATGTATTTACACCTGTATATTTTTGTAATGTATTTATTTGAGACACTTATTCTGATATGTTTTGCGAATTAAAAAAGAGGGGCGGAGCAAACGCGGGCTGACGGGAAGTGGGGTAAAGGTGAGTGAGACCTGTTGTCGCGGCGGACAATAGCGGATATATATTTTTCCCACCTTTACCTTTGGAAATATAGACTTTTTTTCCTTGGATAGTTTCAACGGGTACTCGGACTCTGCAGGTCTGCATCAAACTTTAAGCACCGGTATCATTTTCTGTTCACTTTGCCGGCTGTGGTTTTTGGACTGTGTACTTTATATCCAGTTACAATCGCGGGACTCAATGCCGGGTTTGGGCTAATTTTGTGATTGTGTTACATGTTTTAATATGGGCGCATGCGGCTTATATACAGGTGCAGCTTGTGTAAGTACAAAATCGGTTTTCCGCTTATAATGTGGTGGGTGCGGCTTGTAATAAGGTGCGCTCTATAGTCTGGAATTTACGGTAAGTGACATCCATCTTTGTATCTCAGTAAGGCGATAAAAGTTTAGGCAGCACCCGCTGGTGATCAGATATTGCGTTTTTCTGAATTTCCGCAGAGTCCAATTTAATTAATGAATTTATTTAAAATTTAACAAGCCACTAACACTACGAGCGGTGGCTTTTATTTTGGTGGCTTTTTGTCTAAGGATTGTTTGACTCACTGGCAACTTACACTAGCCTATCAGAGTCGTGCACACACATCTTGCAAACTTTGGCACCAACCAATAGAGGCGAGGCATTCAAACCTGATTCCGATTGGCCGGCGCTGTTAAACCATGAAATGTGACAATTCTTGTTGACCAAACACTCCATCACTCAAATAACAATTTTGAACTATGAATCCTTGAGAAAACCGTAGTGTTTTGCTGTTACGTCACGATTTAGATTTTGGTTAATCGTGCAGCCCTATTACGCACTGGCTTCAAATATTTTTTCTTGGTCAATTTTTGATCATACAGAAATCTCTTATGTGTGTTTATCTTAGATAATTGACTTGGACATGAAGAGAAATAGGAACCGACAAGCATTGAACGCACTGAAGAACGGGTCATGTTCAGGTAAGTGATTCCTGTATACTTTAAATCACTGCTTCTCAACTGGTCTGACTTTAGGACCCACCATTCCTAATGAAAAGAAAAAAAATTCAATTTCTCAAATTAATCCAGATAAAGGATTGTGCAGTTTAAGGCAGAGATGGTAGAATATATTCACCTTTTTTTCAAAATACAAAATGACCAGCAAAGGACCTCCAAAAAAAGCCCACATCGTACATAAGCGACCCCCTAAAAATGGTTTAATATAGGAACTAACTAAAAGAAATTTAAAATATTAATAAAGTGTGTACCTAAACATTGACAATTATTTAACTATGTAGGTAACTAAGATTAATATACAGGGATCCCTCGGTTTTCGCGGTTAACTGGGACCAACGACAACTAGTTAAGCATGTCATCTGTTTCATGGGTAATGGACCTGGCGTGGGCGAAATACAGTCTCTGCAGGGGCAGCTTTTTAGTGTTGTCAGCTTAGCTGTAGCAATATGCCGCATAGCTGTTGCCTTCTCCTAGACGCCACCTAAGTGGCTAAACCAACCCGATAATAATCCAGAGCACCGGATCCGCATTTCTTTGCGCTCTTCTGACGAGTCAAATTTAATGATTTCTTTCCAATATAACAGTATTCTAAAGGCTAGCGGTTGCTATGCTTCCCAGTGTGTTTTGGTTTGGAGACATTGACCTAAGTGTTTGACTGATAGCATACACCAGCCTACATTTGCACATGCAGTCACGCCCACCTCATAAACACTTCGATCAACCAATATGGGCTTTTCAGGGCCGATAGCGATACTATTAATATTAAGAGGAGGCCGATAACCTACATTTGAGACTGCTATTTATTTGCTGTCAAAGCTTAAAAATTGGCATGAACATTTTTTAATAATGCAAAAAGACACAAAGAATATTTGTTATAAATTCAAATAAAAATTTAATAGTGCTCTTAAACCTTTCACAGTAAATAAATTAGAATTTCAACACAACTAACATGACTAATAAGTGTTGTATTCCTCTGAAGTCTCCCAAACCCACACAACACAATATGTTTGAAGTATGTCTTATTTTGCAAACAGTAGATAGTCAGCTTTTAAATTAAATTCAAGCATTTGTTCACCCTGGAAAATCCAATAAAAATCCAATAAAAGCAAAACAAACATGTGGCTTATAGTCAGGTGCGGCTTATGTATGTACCAAATGTTTTATTTTTTTATTTTTATTTTTTAAATGTACTGGGTGCGGCTTACAATCATGTGCACTCTATAGTATGCAATTTAGGGTACTCTGAACCAAACTAGTATAATGACGACAGATTTGAAAAATCTGCAGAAAAGCATCTCTGCATCGATGGACGTTGCTTGTTGCTAGCTGTCTGTTTAGCCACATACTCCCTATTTACAAATTAACAGACTCATGCAATTATTTTCTATAAGCTGTTAGCCTTCAAACTTCTGATTGACATCTTTTTTGGACAACTGTTGGTTTGTGTTTAGGTCCACAGCCTGTATTAGCCTATACGAGCCTGCATTTCTAAAAAAAAGCCAACCCCTGCTTTACCTTCAGATAACTTTAGCCAATAGTGATTCAACTGATTGACCTATCTGTTAGCCAATATAATTCTGAATAATTTACAATGAAGTAAATAAATATTAGAACACCCTGCTAATTTGCTATTTCTCCCACTCAGAAATCATGGAGGGGTCTGAAATTTTCCTCGTAGGTGCATGTCCACTGTAAGAGGGATACAGACGCTCCCCTTCTTACGACCATTAGCCTTAATATCTTGCGCATCCATTCAATATGGTTGGTGTAAAGAAAGTTGAGACGTTTATTTTTAAATTAAAGTGGAATAAGAAAGCTTGATGCAGTTGAGAAAATGGTTGGATCGCTTTTTTTCGTCCACTCTCTACCATGGGGGAGGAACTCTTGAAGCTCATCTTCCAAAAGTAAGTTAAAATCAACTTTGTTTATCTTTATTGAGCATATTGTTTTATAAAATGTTTATTTTTTTAATACAAAATATTACAGGTTACGTATACAAGCCTTAAATATACTTATAAAAACCTTAAACATACAAAATATAGCACTGAAGCCACTAACGAACAAATTCAACTTTCGAACAACCGTCCAGAACCTATCTTGTTGGTAAGTAGGACAGCGTCTGTACTCAGACCAATTGTACGCAGTTTCTTTTTGGTGGACCCATTGCCTCGTACGCCCGCCCAGCTGTTGGCTGGTGTATGCTGTCAATCACTGTCGCGCACACAGTCACACCCACCCAACACACATACATGCACACACAGCCCTCGTTCCTAAGTAGGGAAGCGTCTGTAAACTAAAAAGAAAAATCCAGAAAACAAAATGCATGTTTTTTTATGGATGTATTTGTGCTATACATCTGCAAATAAGTATTTGAACACCTGCGTATCATCTAACACTCTGACCCTGAAACACCTGTTAGTCCGCCCATTAGAAGTCCACCTGCACTCCATATATTATCCTGAATTAGATGCACGTATTTGAGGTCGTTAGCAGCATAAAGACACCTGTCCACCCCATACAATCAGTAAAACTAATTTTTAACATGGCGAAGACCAAAGAACTGTCCAAGGACATCAGAGACAAAATTGTATACCTCCACAAGGCTGGAAGGTGCTACGGAGCAATTGCCAAGCAGCCTGGTAAAAAAAGGTCCACTGTTGGAGCAATCATTACAAGATGGAAGAAGCTAAACATGACGGTCAATCTCAATTGGAGTGGAGCCCCATGCAAGATATTGATTCGTGGGGTCTCTATGATTCTAAGAGGTGAGGAATCAGCCCGGAACAACATGATAGGGGTTGGTCAATGACCTGAAAAGAGCTGGGACCACTGTTTCCAAGGTTACTGTAGGTAATACACCAAGACGTCATGATTTGAAATCATGCTTGGCACGAAAGTTTCCCCTGCTTAAACCAGCACATGTCAAGCCACATCTAAAGTTTGCATATGACCATTTGAATGATACAGAGGAGTCATGGGAGAAAGCTTTGTGGTCAGGTGAGACCAAAATGGAACTTTTTGGTCATAATTCCACTAAGCCTGTTTGGAAGAAGAAGAATTAAGAGTACAATCCGAAGAGCACCAACATGGGGATTGTAGGATCATGCTCTGGGGGTGTTTTTCCTGCACATGGAATACTGCACTACATTAAAGAGAGGATGACTGGGGCCGTGTATTGTGAGATTTTGGAGTCTAAGCATTAAGATGGGTCATGGCTGGGTCTTCCAACACGACAACCACCCAAAGCACACAGCTAGGAAACCAAGGAGTGGCTCTGTAAGAACCATATCAAGGTTCTAGCATGGCCCAACCCATCTCCAGACCTGAACCCAATCAAAGATCTTTGGAGGGAGGCCAAACTCCGTGTTTTTCAGCGACAGCCCAGAAACTTGACTGATCTTGAGAAGATCTGTGTGGAGGAGTGGGCCGAGATCCCTCCTGCAGTGTGTCCAAACCTGGTGAAGGACTACAGGAAAAATTTAGATAGATAGATAGATACTTTATTCATCCCCGAAAGGAAATTCACATTTCCAGCAGCATCCCTGAGCTGAGAACAGTACAATAATAAAGCCAAAAGAATACAATATACAAATACCCAGTGTGACGTGCAAATGCCCACTGTAGCGTGTTATATAGAGTAACTAAATAGTGCTACACAGAATACATATTGCAGTAAGATTCGGTAATATCCAATGTAGGTGGTGTGTTTTAATGTGGGCCTTTACTCTGCCGGGTGGAGTTAAAGAGCCTCATGGCATGAGGAAGAAAAGATCTCTTCAGTCTGTCCGTAGTACCATTTGACCTCTGTAATAGCAAACAAAGGCTACTGTACCGAATATTAACATTAATTTTCTCAGGTGTTCAAATACTTTTTTTACAGCTATATCACACAAATAAATCGTGAAAAAAAATCATGCCAGATCGTCATTTCACTGTTTTCTTTTCCTTCCCTTTAAGTCATATTTATTTGTACAGCCCTTAATCATAATAATTCAAAGGGCTGTACTGAAAATAAACAGACATCATCATAAACATGAAATTTAGGTGACAGTTTCCTCAACATCATTCATAAGCTATTGAATAAAAGCCTTTTAAGCCTAGATTTAGGGTCAAAGATCATTGTTCAACTGTATGGTGTCTGATTGCTCTTCATCTGTTAGTTACTTATGCACAGTACAAAAAAAAAACATTCACAACCCTGAGAAGCCAAATAAAAGCTTTAACCCGTTTACCCGCACTGCAGTCATTGCATGGCGAGCTTTAAGAAAAAATTGAAAGAAATAATACCAACAAAATCACAATAAAATGAGATGTGGTCCCTCTCAAACCGAAAAGGTAGAATAATGAGCATTATCATCATTTACTGTTATGGGGTGTAATTGAACCTCCTTTTTTTCTTTTAAGCAGTATGTGTCCAAAGAAAAGTCCCGTAATCCATTTTGAGTCTTGACCTACCAGTTGAGAATCACTGCCTTAAAAGGTTACTCCATGTGCAATTGAATTATTATCCTCTCCCTGTTTCATGCAGAAAAGGTGAAGGTTTGCTTTGCAAATATGTTTATCAAATTCTCCAAATCCAAGGCAGAAGACATGATTTTGAAAGGTGAATATTTCTGCTCGTCCAATTATTTAGGAAACTGTTCCACGTTTAAAATGTAAATTTTTCTTTGGATCGATATTTGTGTCACACAACTCAGAACTTTTTGTCTATTTATCTGTTATATTGTCTACATGTGTGTCTTAGTGTAGTGTGTCCTGGCACAGTGTTTTTGTGTTTATTTTCTCAACACCGAGAGCTGAGAGAATCGTTATTTAAATTATCTTGTTTTTGCTGCAGAATTGACATTAAAGCTGACTTTGACCTTGACTCTGACTGTTTAGACCAAGAACAGCTCGACAAGGAGTTAAATGACCTTCACAAAGAATTAAAAGCAAATGTCATTCATCTTAACGAGACACAAGGTAAGACATGTACCTATTGACCCTTTGCACACACATGACATAACCACGTGATGACACCTTGACGGACAGCAGTAAGCCTAAGTAGACAGTGGGTGAGGCCAGTAAACGGTAGACTACAACAACAAAAAAGCTATTCTATTCAATAACATTGGCAACGACTAGTCAAATGAATATTATGCAGCTGTCGGATGAGGTGGCTCACCATGTTGTAAAACACAGAGAGCGCTACTGTATTTAGAGAAACTGAGACTAGTAGGACTAGCTACTGACCCATACCTTCTTCCTCCCGACATATTTGCACATCTAACTGAATCGCCGTTTTGCCTAACTTAAGTCCACACCATCTGTACCACTATATTGTAAATGGAGTATCCCAATACACCGGTGCGGATCTAAAAGCGTATAAAAGTCTGGATGCTTACAGGTTCTTCATAGCTTGTACTCAATGCTGTGCTTTGTTGTGCCGAAAAATGCACCTCTGGCGTGAAATGCCACCCCTCACACAAACATCACTAAAACAACTTCTCAGGGCATTTGCACCTTGTATAGAAATTACTTTTGAGCATGTTGAAAGTAATTACTTTGGCAAAATGACGTCTTATCTTCTAAACGTTCATTTCGAAGTAATAGGCTTTAAAATAGTCTAAATAAAAGTTTTCAATACATTTGATATTTGGAAGATTACTGTTTTGATTCGCTGGTTAATTGCAGCTTGTTCACATAGTGAGAAATGGCAACAGTAAGACACATAATGTTAGCTAGTCAGCACTAGCTACATTGAGCGTCTTTGGCCTACATAACATAAAATTGCCCGGAAAAACATACCTTGTTAAAAATGCTTGCTCCAAATGCTGGAATACCTATGAGGGCTGCTCTTCCATTATATTGCAGACAAACATCGCTATCTTCAGTCTTCATCAAAAGGGGTACGATAAAATGCCAAATAAGGCTACAACCTTGCCGTTTCGCACAGGCCACTGCACAGGAACAAATTACCATGGTAAAAGTGGTGGCTTTATTCTTCTATCGTCGTGATTGATATTTGTTCCGACTCAAACGTTCATTTCAGTGCTGTGCATTAGGGTACACCTTGCCGTTCGTCAAGGAAGGCAGCGTTACGGCGCATGCAGATTCAGATTCAGGTTCAGATCTACTTTATTGTCATTCTAGTACACGTGTATACAGAACGAAATGTCGATACATCTGACCCGCACAGTTTCCTTGAATGTACAGATATAAATAAAATGCTGTTTGAGTTGTAGTATTGAGTGCTAATAATATACTAAATAATTATGGCTATGTATAGTATTTTACAGGCAAGGGTGAATAGTTCATTTTTTTCTTCTGTGTATTATGTGTTGTTTTTTTTTTTTTTTTTTTGCAGGATTGCCTGAGTTGAGGGCCCACAATCTTTTAACATTGTCCACCGATGAAATGAAAGCGATTTCAACTTTATTCAAAAAGTGACATTACTCCTTGCTCAAAGTATGCATTTCTGAGCTGGGCAGGATGGTTGGCCTGCTTATAGGGTGGAGTTGCACAGATCCTGTCCCGTTTAATCTTTGCCTGGTAGCACAAGGATTAGTGCAGAGGTCAGCAACCAGCGGCTATGAAGCAGCGTGCGGCTCTTTGTCGTGCCCCCTAGTGGCTCCCTGGCAATTTTTATAAAATGATTGAAACTGGATAATTATTTGGTTTCTTCTAAAGGACAAACACAAGCCTCCACCTCTGGGGCTGACACGCAAACCACTCAGTCACCTTGTCGCCTGTATATTTTATATAGTAGACATTTAAAAATAATAAAAGTAAATTGTTAATCATTATTATTGATTAAGTGTCGTTATCATTATTTTTTATCCCACCAATACACATGATGTATTTAAGGTGGGTGCAAGCCAAAAACAAATGGATTTCTCTGAAGTTTAATTCATATTGAAGAAACATTGGACAAAAAAAGAAAGTATGCCGTTTGTTTTGGTGGCCATTTGTGCAAGGGCCGTTTGACTTACTGGCAGCTTATACCAGCCTATCAAAGTCGAGAAAACACATCATGCAAACTTCGCCTCGCTTTTATTGGTCTGTGCCATTAAAGCGTGCTTTTGACTAGCCGGCGCTATTAACTGCTAAATGTGACTATTCTTCACTCATCACTCAAATAACAAACAAACTAAATGAATCCTCGAAAAAAAACGCAGTGTTTTGCTTAAATTGCACTACGTCAAATCGTGTGTGTGTGTGTTTGTGTGCGTGCGTGCGTCCGTCCGTCTGTCCGTCCGTCTGTCCGTCCGTCAAATCACAGACAAGTCACTCGCTCATTCACCCCTAGGGACAATTTGGAATCACCAATTAACCTGCATGTTGTTGGAGGAAACCCATGCAAACTTATGGGGAACATGTAAACCACACAGGAAGGCTGGTAGCCCCCTGTATATATATATATATCCACTCAGTGTGTATGCGTGCGTGCGTGTGTGCGCGCGCCGTATTTTTTACAACTATAACGCACACACCCCAAAAATAGTATTTTCCATACATAAGGCGCAACGGATTATTAGGTGCTACAGTGGGAAAATCAACCAAACAGTTGGATAGTTCAGTCAAACTTATTAACCCCTTAACATTCCGACCACTCACAAAGAAGCACTTGAGCTACTGCCGCCCCGGGGGCCAAATACTTTCGCAAGCCGCTGTATATCCCAGCATACACTGCGAACTACTTCGCTGACGGGGGAAAATCTGAAAACATGATTTGGAAAGGCACACAGCTGTCTTTATAAGGTCCCACAGTTGAATGTGCATGTCAGAGCACAAACACCAAGCATGAAGTCAAAAGAACTTTCTGTAGACCTGCCAGACAGGATTGTCTTGAGGCACAAATCTGGGGAAGGATACAGAAAAATTTCTGCTGCTTTGAAGGTCCCAATGAGCACAGTGGCCTCCATTATTCGTAAATGGAAGACATTTGGAACCACCAGGACTCTTCCTAGAGCTGGCCGGCCTTCTAAACTGAGCGATCGGGGAAGAAGGGCCTCAGTCAGGGAGGTGACCAAGAACCCGATGGTCACTCTGTCAGAGCTCCAGCATTCCTCTGTGGAGGGAGGAGAGCCTTCCAGAAGGACAACCATCTCTGCAGCAATCCACCAATCAGGCCTGTATGGTAGAGTGGTCAGACGAAAGCCACTCCTTCGTAAAAGGAACATGGAAGCCCGTCTGGAATTTGCCAAAAAGCACCTGAATGACTCTCAGACCATGAGAAACAAAATTCTCTGGTCTGGATAGACAAAGATTGAACTCTTTGGTGTGAATGCCAGGCGCCATGTTTGGAGGAAACCAGGCACCGCTCATCACCAGGCCAATACCATCCCTACAGTAAAGCATAGTGGTGGCAGCATCATGCTGTGGGGATGTTTTTCAGCAGCAGGAACTGGCAGACTAATCAGGATAGAAGGAAAAATGAATGCAGCAATATATAGAGATATCCTGGATGAAAACCTGCTCCAGAGCGCTCTTGACCTCAGGCTGGGGTGAAGGTTCATTTTACAGCAGGACAACGACCCAAAGCAACACAGCCAAGATCTCAAAAGATTGGCTTCAGAACCACTCTGTGAATGTCCTGGAGTTGCCCAGCCAGAGTCCAGACTTGAATCTGATCGAACATCTCTGGAGAGATCTGAAAATGGCTGTGCACAAACGTCTCCCATCCAACCTGATTGAGCTTGAGACTTATTGCAAAGAAGAATGGGCAAAACTGCCTAAAGGTAGGTGTGCTAAACTTGTGGGATGATATTCGAAAAGACTTGAGGCTGTATTTGCTGCTAAAGGTGGATCAACAAATTATTAAGCAAAGGCTGTGAATACTTATGTAAATGTGATTTCTTAGTTTTGTTTTTTTGATAAATTCCAAAAAAGTAAAAAAAAAACTTTTTCACATTGTCATAATGGAGTATTTTGTGTAGAATTTTGAGATAAGAGCTTAAATTAATACAATTTGGAATGAGGCTGTAACAACAAAATGTGGAAAAAGTGAAGCGCTGTGAATACTTTCCGGACACACTGTATATATAGGCAGCACGGCAGCGCAATGATTAGCGTGTGTGCGGCACAGTTCTGAGGTCATGAGCTCAAACCATCGAGGGGGCGATTATGCTTTATGGGACAACGCCGTACAAACCCTTGCCAGCTGTAGATAACACGAAGGAAAAAGAAATGCAGTGGCAAAACGAAGCATTTTTAAGCAGATTTCTTGTCTACCATTTTCGAACATTTAAAAGCACTTCACCAAAAATTCAAGCACTTTTTAACCCTTGAAAACATAACCTTAAAATTTAAGCATTTTCAAGAATTTCAAGCACCTGCATGAATCATGGATAATAACAATCTTAATTTTTACCATAATCTGAGTCTTTGAAGCATGCGTCCATCTTGTCCTGTTTATTGTATTCAAGACGGTCCATAGTCCTGCTCGTCTGGGTTTTCTTTACAAGCTGTTTGTTAGAATGCTTGTTGTTGCGTCCGATGCCAACCGCTCTGCTGGCCGTTTCCAAGGTCATTGAGCATGGCATTTGTCGAATTCCCTTGGAGTGATTCCCAATTGTTGACTGCTTGCTGATACACATTTCCTGCAAATTGTCCGATGATGACGACAGATTGGCCATACACAACATGCCCTGAACAGCTTCCTGTGTGCTGGGGGATGCAGGTGGCTTACTGTAATAATGTCAATAAGAAATACAACACAGAACAGTTACATCTGGCAGGAATGTGTAACTGTAGCAAAAGTAAAACAAAACCATAAACTGCAGAGTTTTGACAACTAATACAGAGTTTCTACATGATTTTCATGGCCTAATTCAAGCACTTTTGAAGCGCTTCAAGGCCAATTTTCTTTTACATTTTCCAGTACCTTCAGTATCTTTTTTTTGGTTAGTTTTGATGACTAAAATAAAGTCGGTATATTGCTGCTAGCACTTACTTTGTGCCATTTTGCACTGTCCTTATCTATGATCCATGAATGCAGCAATATATAGAGATATCCTGGATGAAAACCTGCTCCAGAGTGCTCTTGACCTCAGGCTGGGGCGAAGGTTCATTTTACACCAGGACAACGACCTAAAGCACACAGCCAAGATCTCAAAAGATTGGCTTCAGAACCACTCCGTGAATGTTCTGGAGTGGCCCAGCCAGAGTCCAGACTTGAATCCGATCTAACATCTCTGGAGAGATCTGAAAATGGCTGTGCACAAACGTCTCCCATCCAACCTGATTAAGCTTGAGATTTATTTCAAAGAAGAATGGGCAAAACTGCCTAAAGATAGGTGTGCTAAACTTGTGGGATCATATTCAAAAAGACTTGAGGCTGTATTTGCTGCCAAAGGTGGATCAACAAAGTATTAAGCAAAGGTTGTGAATACTTATGTAAATGTGATTTCTTAGTTTTCTTTTTTTAATAAATTAAAAAAGTTTAAAAAAAAAAACTTTTTCACATTGTCATAATGGAGTATTTTGTGTAGAATTTGAGATAAGAGATTAAATTAATACAATTTGGAATGAGGCTGTAACAACAAAATGTGGAAAAAGTGAAGCGCTGTGAATACTTTCCGGATGCACTGTATATAATGTGTGTGTGTATATATATATATGTTTGTGTGTATGTGTGTGTAATATATATGTGTGTGTGTAATATGTGTGTAATATATATATATATATGTGTGTGTGTGTGTGAAGAAGAGAGAGTATATATTTATCTATACACCCATTATCCGCACAGCTTATCAGTAGTAGGGTCCTGTGCTGGAGCCCACACCAGCTATCCTCGGGCAGTGGGTAGGGGACACCCTGAACTGCTTACTAGCCAGTCGCCGGGCACACAGAGACGGACAACTCGCTCGCTAATTCACACTTAGGGACAATTTTAACCGGCCAATTAACCTGACATGCATTTTTTGGGAATGTGGGAGGAAACCCACGCAATCACGGCGGAGAACCTGCAAACTTCCCACAGGAAAGTTTGATTTCATGACCTCATAACTGTGCCGCTGACGCCAAGACCACTGCCCTTCCCGTATTTGCAGGGGCAAGCGCTGCTTTATACTTTAACAAGCTGTCACACCAGGTTTGACGGAAAACCTCAAGTTTGGTAGCGGCCATTTTCCTTCAGATTTCCTGCAGTCTTCTTTAAGCAATGTAGTTTCCTCAATAAACCAAGTCGTGCGTCTTTTAGGTCGTGATTTAAGCCGTAGGGGCGCTACTGAATCCAGGACACTAGTGTTGGAAATTAATTATCGAAATGTACCAATTACCAAATTATTCGAATTAGTTATCTGACTCCATTAACCAAACATAACCTACATTCACCCAACAATCATGCCTGCTCGTTTCTTGAGGGAGAAAAAATGACCAGGAAGGCCTTTCACACGGGGGCAGGAGTTTATTTTTCTATCAGAAGAACTAAGTGTACTCAGGAGACGGCCAAAGAAGTAGTGACGTTGGAGTGTGTGCGGGAAGCCCCCTTCTGGTGTCCTTTAGCTTTCTCTTATTGGCCCATGTCTCCCTGCAAGATGGCGTCTCGGCTCCTCCCATGGGCGTGCCAAGGCGTTGTTTTGCGCCCAACGATCTCACAACACAGCGCCTTGTCATCAGCAAATCCACGAGACCTGTTATCAAAATTTCGTAGACAAAATATTATGCATTTCAAACAGCCTGCCCTGGCATTGAACTAAAGCCCACTCAGTGAATCTCTATTGGATTAAACTGAGTCAATCGTATATAGTCCTTTATAGTCAAATGTATAAAATCCTTTACTAGCCAGGGTGGCATTAATCTCATTCATGAGTGAGTCAATAGAGCCTTTATATAAAGGAAATGACACAACTACTCCTGAAAAAAGATCAGGGAGCTCAGAAACCATGCCAGTGCTTATATTGCGTCCGCTAAATCCTTTAGTTTCTTTCATACAACATTTAGCCAGCACCTCAAATGTAACTAAATAATGATCAGAAATAACGGTAGTACACGGTAACACCGTGACGTTTGAGGTTGAAACTCCTCGAGTCAGGACCAAGTCTAGCGTGTTTTCATCTTTATGAGTCAGTAAATCAATCAGTTGATTAAAACCAAATGTATTAATTAGAGACCGAAACGCAACATTAAGTGAACTGAGTGGGGAGTTCATATGAATGTTATATTATTTTGTCTGCATAGGTTACTAAGTCAGACAACAGTTCAGAGAATTCATCTGAGAATACTGTGTATGGTCCTGGTACGCGATAAATAGTTACTACATAAATTAACATTAAAGAGGATTGCATAACAAGAGCCTCAAACGCCTTATAATTATTGGAGTTACGGGGAGTACGTTTGAGTATTTTTTTCAGAAATTGGCGCAACACCGCCACCCTTCTTCAAAGAGCGTGCTACATGACAGCTCACGTCGTCTTGAGAAGCCTCATTTACACATAAATATATATATATATACTGGACTGTCTCAGAAAATTAGAATATTGTGATAAAGTTCTTTATTTTCTGTAATGCAATTAAAAAAACAAAAATGTCATACATTCTGGATTCATTACACATCAACTGAACTATTTCAAGCCTTTTATTATTTGAATATTGCTGATTTTGGCTTACAGCTGAAAAAAACTCAAAAATCCTATCTCAAAATATTAGAATACTTCCTCAGACCAAGTAAAAAAAATAATTTTATAACAGCAAAACTAAATCAAACATTTGAAAATGTCCATTGATGCACTCAGTACTTGGTTGGGAATCCTTTTGCACGGATTACTGCATCAATCCGGCGTGGCATGGAGGCAATCAGCCTGTGGCATTGCTGAGGTGTTATTGATGCCCAGGATGCTTCGATAGCGGCCTTCAGCTCATTTGCATTTGTAGGTCTGGTGTCTTTCATCTTCTTCTTAACTATACCCCACAAATTCTCGATGGGGTTCAGGTCAGGGGAATTAGCAGGCCAATCAAGGACAGTGATGCCATGGTCAGTGCACCAGTTACTGGTGGTTTTGGCACTGTGGGCAGGTGCCAGATCATGCTGGAAAATGAAATACTCATCTCCATAGAGCTTTTCAGCAGATGGAAGCATGTAGTGCTCTAAAATCTCTTGGTACACAGTTGCATTTACTCTGGACTTGATGAAACACAGTGGACCAACACCAGCAGCTGACATGGCTCCCCAAACCATTGCTGACTGTGGGAACTTCACACTGGATTTCAAGCAACTTGGATTTTGCTCTTCTCCAGCCTTTCTCCAGACTCTGGCGCCTTGACTTACAAATGAAATGCAAAACTTGCTTTCGTCTGAAAAGAGGACTTTGGACCACTCTGCAACTGTCCAGTGCTTCTTCTCCATAGCCCAAGTCAGACGCTGCTTCCGTTGTCTTGAGTTCAGAAGTGGCTTGACCATGGGAATACGGCTATTGTAGCCCATTTCCCGGACACGTCTGTGAACTGTGGCTTTTGATACCTGGACTCCAGCTTCAGCCCACTGTCTTTGAAGCTCCCTCAAATTCTGGAAGCGGCTCTTCTTCACAATTTTGTTAAGGCTGCGGTCATCTCTCTTGGTTGTGCAGCGTTTCCGGCCACATTTTTCCCTTCCAACAGACTTTTTGTGGATATGCTTTGAAACTGCACTCTGTGAACAGCCTGCTCTTTGAGAAATTTCTTTTTGTGTCTTACCCTCCTGATGGAGGGTATCAATGATGGTCCTCTGGACAGCAGTCAGATCAGCAGTGATTTAGTTTACTGAACCAAGCTGAGTGTTTTTAAGGCTCAGGAAACCCTCGCAAGGTGTTTCGAGTTAATTAGATGATTCAGGTGATTAGTTGAATAGCCTACTTGTATACTTTTTCATGATATTCTAATATTTTGAGATAGGATTTTTGAGTTTTCTTAAGCTGTAAGCCAAATTCAGCAATATTCAACTAATAAAAGGCTTGAAATAGTTCAGTTGATGTGTAATGAATCCAGAATGTATGACATTTTTGTTTTTTTAATTGCATTACAGAAAATAAAGAACTTTATCACAATATTCTAATTTTCTGAGACAGTCCAGTATATATATATGTATCTAAAATATGGGTGAGGTTGGGCCAAATGAGGTTTTCCACAAAAGCAGCGCTGATAAAAACATTCCGCTGTTCTTAAAAGGACAGTGTTTTATATTTCCGCAATAGTTGTCGCTGTAAGGTGCAGTGCAAATTAAAATGAGTCCAATAAAGACTACAAACTACGGAGAATGGAAGTGAAAAAGCATCCTTTTTTTTCCATCCGATTTTTACTCAGCCTTTCACAAGGAAAGAAAGGAGAAAAAAGAATAAAACGAATAAAAAAAACAGTAAGAAGAAAAAAAGTCCAAAAATTAAAACGTTAATAAAAAGAAAAGTAAGGGAAAAGAAAGCCAAAAAGAGGAAAATGGAGAAAAATATGGAAAAAAGTGAAGATCAAAACAGAATTAGGAGAAAAAAATGAAACAAAAGGTCATTTTCTCACTTTTTTTCTTTTAATTTTTTAAATTTATATATTCATATATTTTTTTAATTTTTTTTTTTCCTTTTTTGCTCGTTTAACTTTTTGTCCATTACATTTTCGTCCTTTTAAAAAAAAAATTAAAAAATGTCTTATTTCCCTTCTTTTCAAAAGTGATATGCTGCGTTTTGGTCACCTTGAGTCTTCATACCTTGTCTTCTTATATTGTGCTTTTAGCACTCATTTTTGGTAGCACAACAAAATACAGCAACATCTTGTGGACCAAAAATACACAACTTTTATATTAAGCTCTCATCCTAGGGGCCCAAGTTGGCCCCCAGGCCTCACATTTGAGACCCCTGCTTTAATCAATATATAAAAAATATATATAGCATTATGCACACAAAAACTATTGTATAAATGAATACTAAAATAATAATTGAGAAAAAATATGATATTCTGGGGGCAGCACAGCTGCGCAGTGGTTAGCGCGTGTGCGGCACAGTTCTGAGGTCGTGAGATCAAACCTTCCTGTGTGGAGTTTGCATGTTCTCCCCGTGCTTGCGTGGGTTTCCTCCGGGCACTCGGGTTTCCTCCCACATTCCAAAAACATGCATGTTAGGCTAATTGGCTGGTGCAAATTGTCCCTAAGTGTGAATGAGCGAGTGAGTTGTCTGTCCCTGTGTGCCCTGCGACTGGCTGGCAACCAGTTCAGGGTGTCCTCTGCCTGCTGCCCGGAGATAGGTGGGATGGGCTACAGCTCCCCCGCGACCCTACTGAGGATAAGTGGTGCAGATAATGGATGGATGGATGTTATTCTGCTAAATCAATCAGTGGTCTCCAACCCTTTTCAAGATGTGAGCTACATTTTGTTCCTAATTAGTGCAAAGGGCACCCAGTTAGATTTACATTTCTAAAAAACAAAAACTTATTATTACTATTTTGTGGCTATGCTTTTACCAGGTTCCTATGGAAGAAGGGTTAATAAAACTCCGTCAACCCCCGAAAAATTAAGGTCTGTGGGCACCACAACTGTCCTTAACGGGCACCTTGGTGCTCGCGGGTACCATATAGGAGTCCCCTGTCCTAAATAATAGTAGCATTTATATATTCATTCTACCACAAGATGTTGCTGTGTTGTGTAACTCATTCAAACTTTGAACTTGTTTATGCTAAGCAACTTCAACGTCAAGTAACGCAGAATATCTGATAAACAGACAACCAAATGTTAAAATAATGACTATTAATTGCAACAACAAATAAACTACACAAATGAAGAATACACTTTACATTTTTTTATGTAAAACACAATAAATGAAAATCACATGGAACAAATTAAAATATTTACGGATGTACAAAAAAAGAATACAAAACATTTTTAACCTTTTTATAAACAATCCGGTTCGATCCCAAACGTCACTAATTCAAACTGGAGTGAAGGCCCAATCCCGCAAAGATTTCAAGCGTTCTAAAGCACTTAACACCCAAATTTCAAGCATTTTCCTTACCTTTAATTACAATTGAAGCGTTTTAAGGATTTCATGCACTCATACAAATCCTAAAATACAGGTACCTCACCAGCTGAGCTACTGGTGGTGTCCTGATTCCAAAAGAAGACACCCAAAAAATAGAGGGGACAAGTAAGACCACTAATTCACCGCCTCTTATTCTGTGCTGGCCTAAAAATAACTGAATCATGTGATGTTAATTATACTTTGTCCATCAATACTGAAATAACTCCAAACTGTCTGTCAGCTTCCTTTCCTTGCCTTTCCCTGTTTGCGCTGATTCCTGACAAGTTTTCATATTTAAGCATTTAGGGCAATTACATTTCAGCCATTAATTATTGTTGCTAAGATTGGAAATCTACCCACAGGCCTTCACAAAAAAAGGCTGTGTACCATAACATCAGTGTCCAGCAAGCGGGCCATTGGAAACGTCACTGGTAATAGAATAGAATAGAAGAATACAATTTACTTTTATTGTCATTCTTTGTAACAATGCACACAGAACGAAATGTCGATACACCTGACCCGTAAAGTTAAACTGTAGCGAGATGATGCAGCCGCATCAAAACAGGGCGCAGCCATTTTAGTCATTAGGTGACCAAACCCCCCAATTCCAACCCTTAATGCTGAGCGCCAAGCAGGGAGGCAATGAGTACCAATGTTGTAAGTCTTAGGTATGACTCGGCCGAGGCTTGAACCAGCGACCTCCTAGTCTCAGAGATGGGACCATCTAGGCTACCGAGCTGGTAAGCAGGTAGGCGCCTTGCATGGCTGACTCCTTATTGGTGTGTTAGTGTGTGTGTGAATGGGTAAGTGTGAAGCACATTGTAAAGCGCTTTGATGTCTTCATTGACTTGAAAAGCGCTATATAAATGCAGACCACTTACCATTTCAGAAATGATGATTGGCTCGACAGCGCTAAGCGCTCAAACCGATGGCTCCAAGTCAAGTCGTGTTTATCTATATAGCCCTTAATCACAAAGAGTCTCAAAGGGCTGCACAGATCAAAGACTATTGCAAACTATTATTACAGACTATGATGACACCATCCCCTCATCTAAAACCTACATGAGGGCAAATAATACACAGATATTGCCAACATAAAATATAGGTTATTCACATGATATAGAATAGAAGTGTGTTTTAAGCTTAGATTTAAACATTTCCACTGAGGTTGCAGATCGAATCTCAGGGGGAAGAGCATTCCACATGGCGCCGCGCATTGATGTTGCGGCTAGTTGCTCTCCAGCTAATCTTCTATTTATTGCCGTTCTCTTGTATTTTTGCTTTCATTTTTGGACACATGTGTGGCCAAAAATACTTACAGTAGGGACGAACTTATTCGGTTGGGTGGGTGTCTAAATTTCGACTTTTCGGGCACTTTTTACACCGCCTATGATATACCGAGTGAACTTCAAAGAGATCCGGCATCCTTGTGGACAACTATTCCTCCTAATAAATGACGACAACGGCGCCGTAAAGACAGAAAACAGAAGCGTGGTTGCCGTGCGGGTAGATGTGTGAAGCGTGCGAAGTCTAAGGAGCCAGAAGGACGCGAGGATGTGACTAATTCCACCATTCATTCCTCGCCGGACAACCGACGCTTTACACTCAACGCTCACAAACGGCCCCAACGGCGACATCTTTTGACGATCTCTACAAAGACTTCAGCTAAGTCAAATGATTCAGCAAAGCTAAAATTTGGTCTTTTAAATATTAGATCGCTTGCTCCTAAAGCTTTACTTGTTGATAACATTATTCATGATTATAAACTTAACTGTATCGGTCTTTGTGAAACTTGGTTACGCCCGGATGAGTATTTAGCGCTAAATTATGCTTCACCCCCTGACTACACGAGTAGCCATGTAGCACGCACGTTGAAAAAGGGTGGCGGTGTCGCGCTCATTTCTGAAAATCGCTCAAATTTAATCCTCGTACCTCTATTAATTACAAGGCGTTTGAGGCTCTTGTGATGCGGTCCTCTCTATTGTCAATTTATGTAATAACTATCTATCACGCACCTGGGCCATACACAACTTTCTTAGATGAATTTGCTGAACTTTTGTCTGAACTAGTAACCTATGCAGACAAAATTATAATTATGGGGGACTTTAACATTCATATGAACTCCCCACTCAGTTCACTTACTATTGCGTTTAGGTCTCTAATTGATGCATTTGGTTTTAATCAACTGGTTGATTTGCCAACCCATAAAGATGGAAACACGCTAGACTTGGTTCTGACTCGAGAAGTTTTAACCTCAAACATTATGGTGTTACCGTGTACTACCGTTATCTTGGATCATTATTTAGTTACATTTGAGGTGCTAGCTAAATGTAGTGTTAAAAAAGCTGAAGGATTTAGCGGACGCAATATAAGCACTGGCACAGTTTCTGAGCTCTTTGAACTCCTTCCTGGAGCAGTTGCGTCCTTTCCTTCATACAATAGCTCGATTGACTCACTCATGAATGAGTTCAATACTACCCTGACTAATGTCCTGGATTCGATAGCGCCCATAAAGCTAAAATCACGTCCTAAAAGACGCACGCCTTGGTTTACTGATGAAACTAGAACTCTTAAACAAGAATGCAGGAAATTGGAAAGAAAATGGCGCGCTACCAAGCTTGAGGTTTTTCATCAAACCTGGTGTGACGGCTTGTTAAAGTATAAAGCGGCCCTTGTCTGTGC
Source organism: Urocampus carinirostris (assembly GCF_059441175.1). NCBI lineage: Eukaryota > Metazoa > Chordata > Actinopteri > Syngnathiformes > Syngnathidae > Urocampus > Urocampus carinirostris. The sequence continues at coordinate 754,120 of NC_142354.1, read as the reverse complement.
AAAATCGGCCTACCTTTCGAAGGTGATTGCGTCTCAAAAGAACAATCCCAAAGTCCTTTTTGACACTGTAGCATCGCTTACAAGGCAACAGACTATCGCAGATAGTTCGACGCACTCTGCTCATGACTTAATGGTCTTCTTTACTAAGAAGATTCAATGCATACAGGAAGAAATTGCTAAATACATTATTAATACCACACATATTAAAGGGCTGAAATCTTAAGATACACGACAGGGTGGCTGTCCAGGGAAATTGTCCAGTTTTAGTTAACTGTCACTTGATGAACTCAAACAGGTGGTGAATGCGGCCAAACCGACAACTTGCCAGTTCGACCCGCTCCCAGGTTCACTTATTAAAAGTCTTTTTGGCGTCCTTGGACCTTCAGTTCTAAATATTATAAACATATCACTCTCCTCAGGTGTAGTTCCAACAGCTTTTAAGTCCGCCGTTATTAAACCCACACTGAAACGACCCAACCTTGATCCAGAAATCTTAAGTAATTATAGACCTGTGTCAAACCTACCTTTCCTTTCTAAAGTACTTGAAAAAGTAGTGGCACAGCAGCTGAATGATTTCATATCCGAGAATAACCTTTTTGAATCCATGCAATCAGGATTCAGGGCTAACCACTCTACTGAGACAGCTCTGATCAAGGTAACAAATGATCTCCTACTGGCAATGGATTCTGGCGCTTCATCACTTTTGCTGCTGCTGCATCATAGTGCTGCTTTTGACACAGTGCACCACAATTTCCTACTAGAACGGTTGGAAAAATTGATTGGTCTCTCAGGAACCGTCCTCTCGTGGTTCAGATCCTACCTTTCAGATAGGACGCACTGTGTTAAATATTGTGAAATGACATCTGAGCCCTTTAATGTTACCTGTGGTGTTCCGCAGGGTTCAGTGCTTGGCCCCCTTCTTTTCAGCATTTACATGCTTCCATTAGGTGATATTATTCGCAAGTACAATATCAGCTTCCACTGCTACGCAGACGACACTCAACTATATCTTCCGTTGGAGGAATCTCCCACACTAAACTGTGTAAATTTGGAGGTCTGCCTCATTGAGATAAAAGAGTGGATGTCACTCAATTTCTTGCGTCTTAACTCTGAAAAGACCGAAATGTTAGTCATTGTTCCATCTAAATGCCGTGACTTATTCTCAAAAACTGCTGTAAACATTGACAAATGTCACATCACACAGAGTGACTCAGTTAAAAATTTAGGTGTCATATTTGACCCTGATCTATCCTTTGAAATGCATGTAAAGAAAATTACTAGAACTGCTTTCTTCCATCTTTGTAACATTGCTAAAATCCGTTCAATACTGTCTCAGTCGGATGCGGAAATTATAATTCATGCGTTTGTTACCTCCCGTCTCGATTACTGTAATGCACTACTCTCTGGTCTCCCGAAGTCTAGAATCAAGTCTCTTCAGCTGGTACAAAATGCCGCAGCGAGGCTTTTAACTAGGACAAAAAAGTACGATAACGTAACACCGATTTTGGCTAACCTGCATTAGCTCCCAGTTAGCCTAAGATGTAATTTCAAGGTTCTCTTAGTATTATACAAAATCATACATGGACTTGCTCCCTCTTATCTTTCAGATCTGATTTGTCCCTATGTCTCGGTCCGAAGCCTACGATCTGAGAGTGCCGGTCTTCTGGTGATCCCAAGAGCAAAGAAGTGTTCTGCTGGTTCGAGAGCGTTCTCCATCCGGGCACCGGTGCTGTGGAATGCTCTTCCCCCTGAGATCCGATCTGCAACCTCAGTGGAAATGTTTAAATCTAAGCTTAAAACTCACTTCTACTCCATAGCATATGAATAACCTACTCTTCTCGTCGGCTGAAAAATAGTCAGTGTAATATAGTGTAATAATCTGTGAAGCCCTGTGAGACTCTTCGTGATTTAGGGCTATACAAATAAAAATGACTTGACTTGACACAGCATCGAGGCCCGGATGGAGGACGCTCTCTAACCAGCGGATCTCTTCTTGGCTCTTAGGATCCTAGTAGACCAGCGTTTTCAGTGCGAAGGCTTTGGACCGGAGCATAGGGGTAAATTAAATCTGAAAGATATGAGGGAGCAAGTCCATGCATAATTTTGTATACCAACAGAACCTTCAAATCACATCTTAAGCTAACAGGGAGCCAATGCAGGTTAGCTAAAATCAGGGTAATGTGATCAAACTTTTTCGTCTTAGTTAAAAGCCTCGCTGCAGCATTTTGTACCGGCTGGAGGCTCTTGCTTTTGGACTTTGGGAACAACCATTAAACTTAAGAGACCAAGAAGCACAGGGAAATATATTACTGTGTTGTTTTAATAGCGAAAGGTCGGACACCTCTGAAACGAGCAGGCATTTCACAGGTAGGAAAGGGTTTATTTGCCACTATCAGCCTAGACGTTAGATCTTAAGCCAGGTTAAATCGTCAAACATTTCGTTTGGGTCGGGCCGAGCTTATCTCTCACAGATTTTTTTTATTATCCACCAGTCATTGTTTTATTTGTCACTGATTATACAATCTTGTCTAACTCAGATTCCGTTTCAAAAGACGTCTGCGCAGCACGGGCTCTTTGGCACGATTGTTTAGTGGTTAAATTTTAGTAAAGTGTCCTCTTCTGGGAAGCTTAGTTGGGGTTGCTGTCCATAAATCCTTGAAAAAACTGCAGTGTCTTGTGATTACAAGAAGGCATTACGTCACATTGTAAAATGGATTAGATTTCTGTTCGTGTAGCTCCGATAAGCGTAGGGCAAAATTGCATAAGGGCTATTTGAAAAGTTGATCATTGTTTACACATAGTAAAGAGAAAATGTTGAACTTTTTGAGGACACCTCAAACGACACACCCCAACTTTTAATCACATACAAAAACCAGCTCGGTAGCCTAGATGGTAGGGCGCCTGCCCGAGACTGGGAGTTCGCTGGTTCAAGCCTCGGCCGAGTCATACCTAAGACTTACAACATTGGTACTCATTGCCTCCCTGCTTGGTGCTCAGCATTAAGGGTTGGAATTGGGGGGTTTGGTCACTGAATGACTCCCAACACAGCAGTTGGGTCTAAACAGACAACGCGTCACGTCGAGAGGTTCGCGTGTCAAATGATTTCCTGTATATATCATGTTAATGGGTTTATACTGGCTGAATAAATAAATACAATAAATACAATTTCAGGGGAAGTAAATTGAGTAAAATTGGACTACAACAGTTATCTTTAAAATCACGGTATCATTTTATTTTGTTTCTTAAAAAACAAACATTACAAAAAACAATATAGAACGAATACGGAGACCAAGAATATAAACCACAAATTTGGTGGAAGAAATGCTTTGCACGCACACACACACGTGTTGAGTGGTGTTCGCCTGGAATGAATGATTAAATTGTAACATGACGGAGCAGGGTATGAGCATGGGTAGGAATGATACAGCAAATAAATCCCAGCAAGTCTGGGTTGTGGAACTTCTTCCTACCCCTTGAGACTTCCTGCGGTAAGTATTTTTTGTTTTTATTGGTTATATTTTACTCACTGCTTCAAAATACAGTTCCTAACGTAGCTTTTAAACTTGCCGTGTTTTCTGTGGTAGCTTTTGTAGCACGGTGTTTGAATACGTAGTCACGCAGTGAATGTATGCATGCCAACCCTTGTTTATAAAATCAGCAAAAGGTCACTTCGCAATCCTTTTGAGTTTCAGTGTTGCTGCTTTTGATCATAGAGAAAACCAAATTGCTGCCGTCACATTCAGCCCAAGGTAGGACGCCTCGAGAGGGTAGGACGTTTCAGCAAAACAGTGAATTATAGTCGGATTGTTTCTGTAGTATGCATTTTAGAAATTGTTCATAAAAATGAGCTGGATTAATTGTAATCATCCTATTTTCTGCACTATAAGCCAGTTTTATTTCATAGTTTTGCCAGGGGTGTGAGTTATACTACGGTGAGACTTGTGTGTGAAATTATTCAAACAGTATTGCATCATTGAGTTTAACTTTAGGTCAGAGTTCAGATTTTAACCTTGCCGTGTTGTTGTGGACATTTTTCAAAGCAGAAAGAGGAAGCAGAGCTGCCTTTTGTCTTGGAGTTGTTCACCGGTGACACAGAGCAAGAATATTTCGTCGATTTAGTGATTTGGAGTGAAGCTGATAGTTTGGTAAACATGTTCTTTATACCTGTTATCCGAATAACTTAATATGTTATGTCCTTACAATACGCATGTATTTAAGCGTGCATGTATGTGTAAAATCAGTATACTGTGTTCTTTATTTCATTTTTCCATTTTAAATTGCCTTTCAAATCGACATTTCTGGTTTTTGTGTTGGATTTCCCCCCAAAATGTGATTTGTACTCCGAGTGCGACATATACATGTTTGTACCCTTTTAACTATGCATTTGTTTGGGTGGTCTGGGAAATACGGTCATGTTTATTGCAACTGACGAGGCAGACTGATCACATTAAGTACATTCAAAAAAAGGAATCATTTCTAAAATTACAAGCTTCCTTTTGATTTCCAGGTTTAGACTCATTTTATGTGACCTTGACGCAGCGCCGCAGCTAAACCACTTCATGGTTGCAGCAAGCAAACAATGCCGTCCTTATGCATATCAGACCATATAACCCCTGGGGGAAAAACAGCAAAGGTTTTGGGTACAGGCCATACGATGGATTCAAGAGAAGGGGGGGAAAAAAAAGGCAGATATTTTGCATGCACATTTCATATGTGCTAAAGAATCCACCTTATTCAATAAAACCAGCCTTATGCTCAATTAATGAAACAGTTTTGTGAAAAATAAAAATATTGCATGTGTGAAGCAATTAATTTTACAGTTAAATGTATTTATGTTAACCATTTGCAAGCTATCTACATGCCCCTGCGCATCTAAAACAATCGCAGACAAAAATTTAAGCTCATTGAAACTGCATGGGCGCCAAAACGTCTGCCTTAAGGCTCTTTTAGAACAGGTTGGACTTTATTATCTGAGGTTTGGGATTGTTCCCCAGTTCAAAATCCATTTAGGTTCTCATTTTGAGTGTTGACTAAACTTTAAACTGATCAGTGCGTCTCAACTTTTTGAAATAAACTTGATCAAGTTTTACAACATTTTCGAAATAGAATCATACTGCAACGGTATCTGAGCAGTCACTGTTAAAGATGCATCGACAGTCCAGTTAAAAATGTGTGGTTTAGGAATAGGCAATAGTTTAAGAAAACAGATTTTAGCTTCAATTCCAAATGTGATATCCTTTAACTGCATATGATGATTTAGTGTTACAGAGACAAACAGGGGAAACATAAAAATGACAATGGCGTTTTAGGTAAAAAAAATAAAAGTTTGCACCAGACGGATCCTCTCACTAAAAGCATACGCAAATGCGACATTTCAGAAGCATAATCCAACATCTGTCCTCTTTGCTGAAGATGTAATTGGTTGAAAGAATACGCGAAAATCGGGTGTAATATCAGATGAGAGTTTGAAACTGATCAATGTTTAAAGTGAAGTGGGGAGAAAAATCAATCACATCTGGTTGAAACCAATTAGGTTGACCACCGAAAGGACAAAAAATAATAAAATAAAGAAGAAAAAAACATGTTGACTTTATTTGGGAAGAATCTAGTCTTCCCCAGAGGGAGCTTCCTCCTCTGAGCCTGCTGCCTCCTCTTCATCCTCTTCCTCCTGCTCTACTGCAGACTTTTTCTTCATCTTTGGAGCAGGAGAGGAATCTTTCTTTTCAGGTTCTCCCTCTTCCTCCTCAAGTGGGCTTTCAGGATCCTCTTCCTCTACTTTAGGTGAGGACTTTTCTGCAGCCTTGGTGCTGCTTTGGCCTTTGCCCTTGCCTTTCATTGGGCTGGGGTTTACTACAAAGGCAAAGAGGAAGCGAAAACGAATCATTGTTTGACCTTTATGTATTTAAAATAAACATATGTGAAAAATAACTCATTTAGTGCCATAACAAATATATACGTTTAAAGAAGCATTGTCCTGGGGTGACAAAACATAATACATTTTTTTTGTTTTATTTCAAACTATTAAGACTTTCAAGTCTCTGTGAATGATGTAAGCATAATAAATCACCACTAAATGACAGGAGTGGCTTTGATCAGATCTTTGTCAACACTTAAGACCTAGTTTCGTTCCTGTATCCACCTTTTGGTAGTGTGTAGGCATATGCAAAGTGAGTGCAGTGTGGTAATAAAAGCAAAGATATGAGTACAGACTGATCACGCTTTGTTCTCTCTGAATAAGGTGACGAATTGCCTTAGTAAACGTCAGGACAGAGAGTGATAATGTATAGTGCACATCTGCGTTAGTCAACACAATCCGAATCATGTGATCACTTCACAGGAAACATCAGGGGCTGAAAAGTTTTTTGCAAAGTTCATGCACTGTTTCAGGGTTCCTACAGCTTCAGGCAAGTTAAATTCAAGACTTTAATGCCTTTTGAAATAAAATTCAAGACCAAATAGATAAACACACACAATTGAAACAAATAAAAACACCACATGAATTAGAAGCAATTTTAAACTATTGTTTGTTTTATTTTTTATCATATTTTGCTCCATGTAGATATCAAAAATATGTATTAAAATGCACCAAAGTAAAAGCTCTGCTTGAAATGCATCCTCTCATAAAACGCCGTTTTTCTCAGAATTTCTCTTGGAAACGAGTATGTTCAAGAAACTTTGTATGTTTAACTGTTGTTTACTACACAATGGTAAAAGCTAGTAGCGCACTTGTTTTCTAATGAAAGGTGAGGGTTTAGGATTTTTGATGTGCACTATGCCTATATGGCTACATTTTCAGTAGGCATTCAAAAATGAGTCAAAATGGAAAAAATACAGATGGAGAGAAACGTCTGAAACTGAAAAAAAATTATATTCGAATTATCTTTGTTGTCATTGATAACAACGTAGTGAACATCGTTAAAAACGAGATTAGTAAGCAGTAAAGACTTGGAGATCCTCTCCGGATTTAGTAACCGTGATTAGTTTCCACCATCTTTGGCTTAAAGTCATGATCACTGTATGATACAGCTCACTCATGAGTTTGTGTATTTCTTAGACGCGCTCGGATAAACTCTCTTTTTCTTTGCACTGGCGTTTAGCTAGTATTTCAAAGAGGCCTTTTATTACATCTACCATTTTTGTGCTACACTAACAAAAAATGTAATGACGTGCAAGTCACTCTCTAACCCCAGCCCCCACCTCCTTCTACCTAGTGTGCTGCGCGTCCTGGAACAGAGTTGCTAAAAGTAAGATAAAAGGCACATAGGTGCAGTAAAAAAAAAGCATGGTACACCCTTTTAAATGGCCAAATTCAAGGACTTTTTAAGTAGTTTCAAAGCAAATTTCTCCAGTAAGAAATCCGATGTGAACTATGTATTTTGCAGAGTCACATACATATCAACCATTTACATATGGGATTTTTAATCCTGCGTGTCTATTTGTCAATACAATAATTTTAGATCTGGGGTAAATTGTGAATATATTTGTGGATCTGAACAATATGTGTGTATTTTTGAGCCAAATCTCTCACAATATAGGCGGTCGGGTAAAAGTGGCAGTAATATGTAGGTTACATTTTCAATTGCAGGAAATTCTTCTTATAACCACTTACCACTAGGAAACAATATCTTCACTTGTTGAGAAATATGGCAACAATTCCAATCATTTTCAAGAACCCAAAATTCAAGCAATTTACAATCCTTGAAAACACAACATTAAAATTCAAGCTTTTTCAAAAATTTCAAACAACAGTACGAACTCTGACAGTAAGAAAAACCAAAGCATTCCAGATTAAAAATGCAAAGGAGCGGTGCGGGAGATTGGGAATAGTGCGTCTAGTTAACTTTGTCTTATTGTTGCTATTCTTATATCATAACTGTTATTATTAATATCATTCCAATTGTTTTCATATAATTTGTGTAGAAGATGGGCGGGTAGGTAATATAAGCATTTGCTTCTTACTGCCCCTATTCGAACATATTATGGTAAGGCGCCCGCTTTGAGACTGGGAGGTTCGGGTTCGCGCCCCGGCCGAGTCATTCCTAAGACTTAAAAAGTGGTCGGCGGCGCCCTCTCTTGGCTGCGGCTGCATCGGGTCAGATGCAATCGACATTTCGTTCTGTGTACATTGTTACACAGAATGACAATACAAGGAAATTATTATTATTATTATTATTATTATTATATTATGTAACGTTATTTTGTTGATGAGTCATTGTTTTTGTTCGGTTTTTATTTTGATGTTCGAATAAAGTTTTTATTCATTCATTCAAAGTAATACATTTTCGCCAAATGATATCATTCTGCAGACTTACTATGGGTGACTAACATTGTGGTAATCTGAGTGGTTGCCTTTGATTGCAATAATGCACGCAGACTTTTGTACAGCTTTGCTTCTTCAATTTTTTTCAGCAACATCCATTCATCCATTTGCAGGTGGTAACTTCTTACATCTAAACATAACAGGTACGTCAATCTTAACAGGCGGGATACAAAAGCCCTCGTTCTAAGATCCTAGGCGCAAACCATTATGGCGTAGGTGAACCACATTCACTCTACAACAAACACTTTATTTTCACTCATATTCTCTAAGACCTGTGATTGTCTGCTTACTTGGTTATCTTCTACTTTCTCCGACAAGAATATTAGTACAGAGCTGAGAGGTGGTGCCTTTTAATGCCCTTTGAACCGGTCTAGAAGTATTATAGTCAATTTTGAATTTGCCAGTGATTAAGGAGTAGTATTTTGGTGTGAAGTGCCTAACAGAGGATCTAAATCAGGGGTTCCAAACTCATTTGCAGAGGGCCAAACTCAAACTACACCTTTGGTCGCGGGCTGAACAGAATAAGTATTTATTGAATAAACTAAAACTTGACGGTTTTCTAAAATAAATTCTAATTTAAAAAAGACAGGGATACTATTCCAGAGTAAACAAGCTTAAACCCTAAATAACTTAGCTCTCCATAACAATATCTCCTATCAAAACTTACGAATTTAAAATATGAGAAACATGGAAAAATAAATTTGTTCTTTTCGATTTGGTATTTAGTTTGGTGAAAAACATCTGCTGGATCTTCATATTCTTCTTTAACTCTTCAACCTTCTGTATATTCGGCTCTGCGTTCAGGTTTTTCTTTTATCCTGATGTTTTTTTCTCATAGTGCCGTTTCACATTAAATTCCTTAATTACAGCCAGATTAGCACATAGGTTTACCAGAAATGTCAGTAAACTTATATTTAACTTCCCATCTGATTTGAAAGGCTATGTTTTCCGAATCAAATTTTCTCTTGGACAATGTGAGGGTTAACCATCCGCTCAATCCTAACCAACAAAAACGTCAACCTGCTTTTCTGCGTTTAGCCTTCCATTACATCGTGATAGATAAAAGGGTGTCGCCAGACCTCATGTCTCTGGTTCCTGACACTAAAAACTCACTGATAATTCACCTCTCTGTCTTATTTTTCAAATAGTTGGCGTGATGTTTGTCAGCAGATAGCTTTAAAGGTGGCTGTGCTCGTGAGGCTACAGCTAACATGATTGATTCAGAAATTCAGATTCATATATACTTTATTGTCATTCTTGTACACATGTATACAGAACGAAATGTCGATACAGCTGACCCGCAATTTCCTTAAATATACAGATATAAATATGTACTATTGAGTTAGAGTATTGAAAAGGGATGATGCAGGAATGTTCCAAGAAGTCCTGCTGTGGCAAGGCAGCTGAAGCGCTGGATTATGGGACGTGTAGTTTTGAGAGTTATCTACGTGGCCATCATAGTAGAAGTATAGAAAATGGTTTTACGGGCCGTATGTTATTACACAGTTTGCGGGCCGTATGTGATTACACAGTTCGCGGGCCGTATGTGATTACACAGTTCGCGGGCCGTGAGTTTGATACCTATGATCTAAATTATTGTATTTTCTGGACTATAAATCAGTTTTTTTCATGGTTTGGCCAGGGGTGCGACTTGTACTCCGGTGACACTTGTACGTGACATCATTAAAACATTCTTACATCATTGAGTTTTACATTTTTATTATCGGTACTGTATATCACTTCACTTGTTATTTTCAAACTAAACCGCAAGAGGGAGCTCTGTGTCTGTGTTAATCATTTCAACCTTGACCATGACATAAAAGTGGAAATAGGAAGCAGCTTTACCTTGCTTACCGGGAAAAGTATCACCAATGCTGAGCATTTCAGGTAAATAAGTAAGTTCAGGTATGAGAATAGCACAATAGCATAGCACAGTAGCATATGTCTACTTGGCCAGTTGTCTGACTTGAGACTGATTTATGCTCACTTAAACTCATTTCATAAGTTCAGTTGCCAATATCTACTTGACCAGTTGTCTCAGGTAGTGAGAGTTGCATTTAATTTATTAAACTCTTTTAATATTGTTTCATGCTGATTGTTATTTTATGATATTGTTCATTTTTGTTGCACTTCTAAGTGTGTGATAAATCTGTTGCTGGTGAGGTAAAATTAATAGTACACATTTCTAAACACAACTACCTGTCTGTTCTTGTCTAATGTCTTACTTGCATACTGCTCAGAAAATTTTGTATTCTTTTACATACAACTTTTTCAAAGTAAAAGAAATAGTTCAGTTACTAACTCACTCAATTCTTGAAAAAAGTAATGGGTAACAAAAACCAATTACTTTTTTAAAGTAACATGCCCAACACTGGTTATGAGGGGTTTAATATACCTTTCAGGACACCCAGGGTCAATTCTCTATACAGTTTTTGCATGGACAAGTAAAACCATTAAAAACACAGCTTTATTACCTGTTGCCTTTAATCTGGGTTTGGGAGATTTCTTCTCTCTGTCCATGCGGCCTCGTCGAATAATCTTTTTGCTTTTCTTTTTGGAGTGACCATAGTCACTGTCATCATCGTCTTCTACCATGAAGTCCTCATCACTGCCAGATTCATCAGCTGCACAGGAAAATAGCCACTCATCAAACATTAACGAAACATAAGCCACTACTATTTTGTATATTTAAAATTGTATTAAATCATATAGACATATAACACATATTAGTAGTAATATTTACTAATTCTTAAATTGTAATGCTTTTATCAAAAGTGATAAGGGTTTGGAATGCTTGAGCTATGTTCCCTAGGTCTCTAGCCCCCGCTACACAGCAAATTCCCTTTGCGATCCCCACCTCTGGATGGATTCATGTTGTAACCCCGGAATCCGCTGTACTAAAAAGTGTAAATAATCACTGAGAGGAAGAATAAGTTCTGAAAGTATGCAAAAGTATAAAAAGTACAGCATTGTTTATATGTTGGGGGTTCACTGTTGCAAAAAAAGCACCTAAGTAAAAGTTCTGCTTAAAATGCATTATTTCACAAAAACGTTTTTCTCAGTTTTCAAGACACTTATCAATGTTTTATTGTTGTTTACTGAATAATGGTAAAAGCTAGAAACATACTTGTTTCCCCCACAAAGATGAGGGTTCGAACTTATTTTTGAATATTTTCTGTGCCTATATACAGCGATCCCTCGGTTACCGCGGTTAGCGGGGACCAGAACCACGGTTGAAAAGAGAAAATTTGTAGTAGTGTCACTTTTTTGGGCGACCATCATTAGAGCCCACAGAGGAGAAAGAAAGAGAATCAGAGAAAAAGATAAACAGAGAGATCTATAACGAGAGAGAAAGACAGAGAATGAGAAAGAGCGAAAGAAAGACAGAGAAAGTTGAAAAGAGAGAAAAAAGACAGAAAGAGACCATAAGAGAAAGAACATGAGAAAAAGTGCAAGAGAGAGAGAGAACACATTGAAACTCAGTTCGTAAATTTAAATGAGGTGGCACAGACAACTCACTCGCACATTCACACCTAGGGACAAGTGGGCTGAAACCGGAGTGCCCAGAGGAAACCAAGCACAGGGAGAAAATGCAAACTCCGCGCAGGAAGGCTGGTTTTGAACCCATGACCTCAGAACTGTGACGATAACCACAGAATTACCGTGCCGCCCCTGCAGCTGAGATGAGGAAGAGAGCGAGTGACACAATTTTTAATTAAATGTCCTATTAGCTTGAATATCTGCGGCCTGAAACGTTCCACAATAGTGCGGGAAGCATCCGTTGTTTTGGTTTTTTTACTTAATCTTTTTATTTAATTTGAAAAAAAAAATTCCCCTGAGGTAGTTAACCAGCGATTATTAAAGCGTGAAGTGGCGAGAGGTCTCTGTAGCTAAAAAACTGCCATTTTAAGAAAAACGTCTGGCATTGAATGAGTTAATTGGATTATTGTTTTTCAGGGGAATTTAAATGTATCGCACAAGCCCAAACAATACAAGTACGTACGGTCAAGGTAGGCTTCCTCTTGATCCTCGTGCTCTTCATCCTCACTCCCTCCATCACCGAGAAGGATTTCCCTTTGTTTTGACACTGCCTTAGAGGCTGCCTGACGTACTGTTCGCTTTCGGCTGACATCCTTCTCGTCGTCACTGTCATCTTTAAAAACACAATAAATGGTTGCAACTTAAGAACCTAGAACTAATGTAGCATATGCTCTAATCGTTGGGTAATATATCCATCTATTGCAGGGGTCGGGAACCTTTTTGACTCAAAGAGCCATAAAAGCAAAAAATATTAATTTTATTTTGGGAAAGAGCCACACCATATATTATGAGACAAATTTACTAAATTGCTAAACCGGCGCCCCAGACAAAAGCTTAGACTTCAGCACATTTATTTTTGATGATTTGATAAAAATTATGAAAAGAGAATAATGCCAGAGCCCCTGTCCCAAATTCAACAAACAGACCACGTTAAACTTGTCTCTTTCTTGCAATTACTCAAGATCGGTTCAACTCCTTTTGACCTTTTTTTTCATACATATTGGTTTCAAAACCAGATGCAAGCATTTATTTTGTAAAAACGTCACAACATTCTGAGAATAGGGAGCCTTATGTGCTTACCTTTGGCGAGAGATGGGAGGGAATGCTTGTACTTTTTGCATAGCTCCACCCATCCCTCCCACTCACCCAATCAAATGACTAAGTTCTCTTCCGGTGTTTTGGCGTATTTACAGTTCTGTGGATTCATCATAAAGTATCTGAACACTGAACACAGATTATATAGTGAACTTTTAAATAAAGGATTCTTTAGCGTTGTACAGCCAAAACGAGTTTTTTTCCCCCCTTTTTTTGTGTGACACTTTGACTGTAAATTGTAGTGGAAAAACGTGCCCTATATATACTGCGAAGTGTTACCTTCGGATTTAGTTTTGATTTGGTCTACGTGTACCTGAATAGGATAGACAACTCCGGTTTTGAACAAGATGGAGAAATTTTGCATGCAATCAAATTGGTCTCTGAGCCACAGATACTCATAGAAAGAGCCATATATGGCTCGCGAGCCATAGGTTCCCGACCCCTGATCTATTGTAATGGGACTATCACAGGGTTGGTACACCTTTTTCATGGGCAGATTCAAGCACCTTTTAAGGACTTTCAAAGCCAATTTTCTGATTTCTCCACTACCATAACAGGATTACATCCAGTGTAGATCACGTATTTTGCAGGTCTGAATTAAGTCACTTTATTTATATAGCCCTTTATCACAAAATGTCTCAAAGAAATACGCAGGTCACAATTACAAAATTGCCTGATCTGAAACTGGCATGCAGCAAAGGAAAAACAAAATTAAAACCCTAAGATGCACAAATATATCTTCAATTTGCATATTCGATTTGTATTCTTGCGTGTGTATTTATCAAAACATTATTTTCAGATCCTGATCAAACCACTGTTTGAATATGTTCGTGTATCTGAACAATGTGTGTTTAAATACATTTTGGACAAATCTCTCCCCATTTAGGTATAATTGACAGTAGAAGGTACCGTATTTTCCGCAATATAGGGCGCACGTGGTTATATGGCGCACCTCCCAAAAATAGTTTTTGGTCCTATATCTTCCATAGATAAGGCGCACCGGATTATAAGGCGCTACAATGGGAACGTCGACAAAACAGTCAGATGATTCAGTCAAACTGATTACCCCCTTAACATTCCCAAAGCTTGCAAAGAAGCAAATGCGTGTCGTAGACATGTGCGGATGCGGTGTCCGTACAATGTCACTCAAATGCATCTTTTCAAATATCGTTCGGAAGGTTAAAGTCTTGGGATTCAAGAAATGCCAACCATTCCTTAGTTTCTATTTTCTTTTTCGCTCGCAACCTTACTGTGCATATGACAATAAACACTTGGAATTGAGTTTAATTCACTCAACTCATCACAGCAACATCAAGATTGTTCTAAAACAAGATACCGGGAAAATATAAAGCCGCATAGCTCACCTAAGTTCTCACGTTCAATAATGATACGCAATCATGGTCTTCTTACAATTGCTGGGTTTGTTTTGGCCATCTAGCCAATCCAAGGCTCCGAATAACTTCAGCCAATAGCGATCGATTTAACGGATGATTGACACATCTTTTTCGGCAAATTGCAGGGTTTGTTTTGGCCCTCTAGCCAATCCGAGGCTCCGAATAACTTCAGCCAATAGCGATTGATTTAACGGATGATTGACACATCTTTTTCGGCCAATTGCAGGGTTTAGTTTGGCGCTCTAGCCAATCTTAGGCTCCGAATAACTTCAGCCAATAGCGATCGATTTAACGGGTGATTGACACATCTTTTTCGGCCAATTGCAGGGTTTGTTTTGGCCCTCTAGCCAATCCGAGGCTCCGAATAACTTTAGCCAATAGTGATCGATTCAAATGATGATTGACTCTCTACCAGAAAAGACAGACGAGCTGGCTGTGCTGGTGCTGGCGAAAAACATCAAAGCGCACAGAGAGTGCATTTGCTGTGTTTTACGGAAACGTGGCTCACGTCTAGCATCCCGGACGCTAACGTGGAGCCACCCGGAGCGGAGAGATCCGGAGATAACCGGCTTCAGCGCTGTTAAGACAGAGACACGAAAACCTGCGGAAGCGGAGAGGAGATGGACTCGCTAACACAAGGTGGTGTATCCCTGGGCGCAAAGATTTCTGCCGCAGGGACGTCATCCACTCCGCTAAACTACAACAAGCACCCCGAGGGCATCATGTTAGTACTCAACAAGGAAGGATGCTGGAAGTGTGAATTTCCCTACGGGGATGAATAAAGTATCTATCTATCTATCGGAGGTGAGGTCCTGAGGAGGTTTAGCAGGGAAGCCAGAAACCTCCATGGCCTTCGCTAAATATTTGTTTAAACCGGCCCCCAAGCAGGTTCGATCAGGCCGCAGGATAATTTAAAAGTGGAAAAAAAAATCACAAAACGACATGGAAGTCAAATTTTTAATAAGATGCAATTCATGGATTGTCCACGGGGAGCAGAGTGGTGCTGTTTTGATCAGCGTCCAAGAAAACATCTGTGTTTTTTTTAACAATGGTCTCTGGTCTCTACCATCACCCGCATTGGCCAAAATGTCATTATCCAAACGGAGAGAAGTAGATAAGGAGTGTAGAATTTTCAATGAAAAATGGACCACGTCAAATTTTTTAACAGATAGGTGCGAAGCTTTTGTGCTTGGTGTGTTTTCAACAAGTTTCAGTATTGAAGGAATATAAGATTCGACGCCACTACGAGACCCATCACAGCGAAAAATATGACAGCCTGCAATGACAACTGAGAAGAGACAAGGTCGATGAATTGCTGGCGGGTCTGAGGAAATAGTCAACTTTCACCCAGAGCCGGGAATTTACTGAAGCAGCATAAAAGCCAGCTATCTAATTGCTAGCGAAATAGCATAAGCATCAAAGCCGTATTCCGGCGGTGACTTTGCTAAACGATGTTGAAGGCAGCTGAACTTGTTTTGTCGCAAGAAGTGACACGCTTTTGTCAATATTAGCCTGACGAGGAATACGATAGCAGAGAGGATTTCTGACCTTTCAGCAGATTTAGACAGCCACTTATCTTCTCAGTAATGAATATCAATAAAAGAAAATTGCGTTCAAAACTCACAAACAAGCACTTAAATAACATTCTGAAAGTGCTAGTTAGGACATGACACCTGGTATTTATGCACTTGTACAGGCCAAACGGTGCCAAATATCAGGAACAAATACAAGTCCAGACTAGACTAATGCCTTTAAAATGCTTCCTTAGAATAAAGAATACAGCTCTGTGAATATTAATCCTTACTGTGGTGATTTAAAAAAGGGGCAATTCAATGTTAATCAGCAGCTTCACTACATAAAATATGGTGGAATTCTACTGTTAATAGAACTTCATACAGTATATTTTCAGTATGTATTGTATGATGTATTGTTTGTGTATGTACGTTTCGTGTATTCTTTACACGTTTAACATCACTCTCCTTAGTTTGTAAGGTGTAGGCAGGGATTAAATATAAATTTTACAGGCACATGTGTAAATGGTTTAAAAATGTATTTCTTTATAGATCTCATTTAATTTTAAAGTGCATTACTATATTTTCCGATAACAATTTATTGTTAAAGTTTTGTGCCTTTGTAGAATCATTGGGATTTGTTGCAATGCATATATGTGAATTATAAAAGTAAATTGCCCATTTGTCCATTTAATGCTTTGTAAAAGTTAATGTTCATTAAATTGAATCATTTTCCCAATGTTCTTGCTCTTCTTAACACCAAAACAAATAAAAGGCATGATATTTTGGTTATTTATAGCATGTATGGTATAATTTTAATAGTTCGGCCCATTGACATCTACCGAGGTCATATGTGGCCCACAATCTGAAATGAGTTTGACAGCCGTGGTTTAAACACTTTATTGACTAAGTATCATAATGTTTTTGTTATTTTAGGCGATTAAATAGTCAGAAATCATGTTATGAGTGATTACTTTTGGTCCTTTTTCTTTTTTTTTAAAACAATCCAAACTTTCAATATCTACCATAAATATGTATCGAAACAATGTGATAACAGTTTAAAATGAAAACTGAAGATACAGACTTGGAGTTTTCAGGATTATAATGAACATGAACACATTGTAAGACGACATAAATTACAAATATGAATGGTAAAAAATATACACCCAAAAAAAATTGCATGTCTCGCTCTCTCAGTTGTCCGTATATTGTCAACTATTTTTCGCCATAACCAGGCGTTTTATGGGCTTGTGTAGTAGACAGTGAAGCAGTTCCTGGAGACGGAGACCAACACATCGTACATGACCCATCAGTACCCCAATTCATTGCCCCTTTGACAATCGAAACTAATAATGTAATGTTCAAATGATCCATCCTGGAGACCTACAACATTCTTCTCATTTATGAATAAATATACACGCAGAAATCTACATGTCATATTTATCTACATTAGTTTTGAAGTAGGTTAGTTTCATCAGATTGGGTTAGAAAAACTCACAATTAAAACAAAAATATCTAGGTCCCAGTTTTAAGCACTGAATTTAATTTTGAAGTATATCTGTAGTATTACGTAGCTTTATTTTAGTGGTATTTCCATTGTAGTATTTCTGTAGTATTTGTGTCGTATTTCCAAAGTAAATTTTGTTGTTGCATATCTCTCGTATTTTTGTAGTATTACTGAAGTAGTATGTTTGTATTATAGTATTACTGTAGTGGTATTTTTGGAGTATTTCTATAGTAGTATTGTTTAGTGTTCCTGTAGCATTTCCATCGTAGCATTCTTGAAATATTTCTTTGTTTTTGTGATATCACTGTTGTAACATTTGATAGTAGTATTTTTGTATTATAACCAGTGTCTGAAACTCATGACAAAAAGTTACCGGACACCAGGGCAGACAACTCTGAAAAGTTGCCTCCCCCATTTTACACAACTTGAAACACAATAAGACAACTAATCGCAAATTAACCATTGTTGCAAAGTATTAAGGATTGATAATCAGAATATATAACAGAACAACACTTTCAAATAAACTTTATTATAAATCTACTTATAACATTCATTGCATGTATATGACATCGCTGTTTTCCATCTGCCATCACTATGTACCTGTATTTACTCATCTTCAATTATGCAATGTTTGCGTTGCGTCGGCTGCTACAAGCCACGTGAACTCCTCTTTCCACCATGCTTTTAATGTACGTTTATATTTTGTAACGTCATAAATGTTGTTAGCTTCTTTTGAATATTTCTACTGGGGCTGAGGTTTTGGCTTGATTGCCCAACACTTATCCATTTCTCTTGTGTTCTCCGTGCGTGTACTTTGGAAAATGATATGCAAATGCACGACCTTATAATACTCGGGGGAGTCCAGAAGCACTAAGTTATTTGATGCAGGTTTCTGATTGGCTGCCAAGTATGCAAATTGCCAAACAAACCGAAATTCCGAAATTCCCAAACCAAACGAAGATTTCAAAATCGAAATCAAGCAAATGTTTGATTTGATATGAAAAAAAAAAAAAAAAGATTTTTTTAAATCTAAAAGTTGTCAGCCACCCAGGTGGAGACATTTTGTAAGTTGTACGCCCAACATAAAAGATCCAGACGTTATATCAGACACTGTCATTAGTTATTTTTTTGAAGAAGTAGTAGTAAAATTAGTTGTAGTAGTTTTGTATTATAATATCACTGTAGTGGTATATTTTTAGAAATATGTTTGTAGTATTAACATAGTAGTATTTTGTAGTAATATTTCTGTAACAGTATTTTGTACTAGAGTATTATTATAGAAGTATTTTTGTATAATCATATTTTGACCATTTTTGTTTGGTGGGCAAAATGAAAAAGCCTTGTGGGCTGCATGTGGCTCACGGGCCGTAGTTTGCCCACACCTGTGACAGAGCCATTTCAGCTAAAAGGAGGAGCGGCGACTCAACTCCAACCTTTCCCGGATGACCGTGACTCTCGACCCATCTCAAAGTGAGAACCCGGCAAAGTGGCCAACCAGCACAGAAAACTAATTTTGGCAATCCTTACCATCGGGGGGAGAGAACGTTTACGTACCTTATGTTTAATTACGACTCTGATTGTGAAACGACTATTGAACAATTGCTTTGAATTTCCTCTCACCAATATCTAAAACAGGGATCTCAAACTCAAGTGAGTCGGGGGCCACTAAGGCAAGGGTCCGGATGTTGGGCCAAAAACAGCAATGATACAAACATTTTGCTGTTCTTAAAGGGACAGCGTTTTATACTTAACTATGTATGTTCACTGTTGAGATCCTTTATGATGAAAACCCACAGAACAAACTGCGAACACCCCAAAACGCCAGCAGACCACACAGAGCCATTCGTTTGAGTGGATGGTAAAGGTTGGCAGATCTCTGCACTCAGCATTCCCTTAGCACTCTCTCTCAGTGCGGTCGGTACCGAAAGTAATTTTGAGGATGTCCTTATGGTTTGCAGTATTTCGTGTTAAGTAACTGCGGGAGAGAGAGAAATTTTAAGTGGTAAAGTGTGCTGGAGGATAAACTTTTGTCCAGAGTGCGAGTATGGTGGTTTTGTTCAATTTTGTCCTAAATTCTATGGTGTGGCAAAAACTCTCGTGAACATCTGCATAGGGCCACACAGGAGCCACCATGGGAGCATAAATGAGCCTAAGTGGGATTGCTTGACAAAGCTGTTTAGTCAAATACCAAATGCAGTACTTACGTGTTAACCGTTTTCTTTTTACTGTCCTTCTGTTGGGCTTCTCCATCATGGGTTTCTTGCCTTTGACTTTTTTTTCTTCATAATCACTTCCTCCTTCATCTTCTTCTTCTCCAAAGTCATTCTCTTCGTCATCACTACCAAAATCCTCTGCAAAAACAGACGCCCATAGAAAATCTCTCTGAGAGAGTGATACAGTTTTGTAAATGTATCTTTATTGTACTTACCAGCTGAGTCATTTTTTGATTTGGAGAGTTTGTCCTCTGAGTCCTCACTAAACCCAGGAAACAACCCCCCCCAAAAAAATATAATAGTTGTAAACAAAACATGAAATTAAGCGTGAAATTAAAACAGAAAATAACTTATACTGATCCTGTTCCCATTAAGAGCTGAATGTACGAATTGTGAGACATCTACCGTATTGTGCGAACTATAAGTTGCAGATTTTTTCAATTCCGGACGAGACTTATCTGTAGGTCCATGTTGATAATTTCAACCTTGCCGTGTGGTACCCCCTATTTTTTTGCCAAAGTAAATATTTTCAACTTCCTCAAAAATTAAGTTCAAGGAACAAATACTCTGCGCTTCACTGTTCTGACATAAGCAACGTAGAGGCATAAAGAAGAATTGGCATATCCTCTAACTAGAAACAGAGGATAAAAATGTAATTGGATTAAGGATTTAGAGTGAAAATTATAGTTCAGTAAGCATGTTCTTTATGTTAGAGTTATCTGAATAATGTTACATTGTTACAGATTTTAACAGTCACGTCAGTCATGTAACATTACGTTTGTTTACAAAACAAACTTATTCATCCTGTTTTCCTTTATTAGTTGGGGCTGGCTTCACCAGCACAACTCATTACCACTAGTACTGTAAGCACAGTGGCAATGACTGAGGCGACTTTACTCCAAATTAGTAAATGGGGGTGGCTTCGCAAGGCCCAACTAATTACCACTAGTGCTGCTTGCATGGGTTACCTCCGGGCACTCCGGTTTCCGTTTGCATGTCAAAAACATGCACGTCAGGTTAATTAGTCAAAATTATCCTAAGGTGTGAATGAGCAAGTGAGTTGTTCGTTTAAGTGTGCCCTGCAACTGGCTGGCAACCGGTTCAGTGTGTCCCTTGCCCACTGCCCAAAAGTGGCTGGCATGTGTTCAGACACTCCAGCGACCCAACTGAGAATAAGCGGTGCAGATGTATATATACATGTATAATGTATATAAATATATAACATACACACATTATATATAATATACATATATATATATATATATATATATATATACACATATATACATATATATATATATCTATATATATATATATATACATACATATATATCTATATATACATACATATATATATATATACATACATATATATCTATATATACATATATATATATCTATATATACATATATATATATATATCTATATATACATATATATCTATATATACATATATATCTATATATACATATATATATATATATCTATATATACATATATATCTATATATAGATATATATATATATATATATCTATATATACATATATATCTAGTCTCCAGAACTGAACCCAATCGAAAATCTTTGGAGAAAGCTCAAACTCCATGTTTCTCATTTACAGCCAGAAACCTGACTGATCTAGAGAAGATCTGTGTGGAGCAGTGGGCCAGGATCCCTCCTGCAGTGTGTGCAAACATGGTGAAAGACTACAGGAAACGTTTGACCTCTAATAGCAAACAAAGGCTACTGTACCAAATATTAACATTCATTTCTCAGGTGTTTCAATACTTATATGCAGCTTTATCACAAAAACAAATCATTAAAAAAACATGCATTGTGATTTCTGGATTTTTGTTTTTAGTTTATCACTTGTCTCACAGTAGACGTGTACCTACGATGAAAATTTCAGACCCCTCCATGATTTCTAAATGGGAGAAATAGCAAAAAATAGCCGGGTGTTCAAGTACTTATTTTCTTCACTGTAATTATATATATATATATATATATATATATATATATATATACATACAAAAAACACACACACACGCGCGCGAGCATCGGGCTGCACGATTACCCGAAATCTAATCAATATTGCGATTTACGGATTCAAAGTTCCCGTTTGTTGTGAGTGTTTGGCCAACAATTGTCACAATTCAGGCTTTAACAGCGTCAGCCAAACAGACGCAGGTTTTAATGGCACGTGTGTACGACCTTAATAGGGCAGGTAAGCTCTCAGTCAAACAGCCAGGCGCATAACTGGCCACCAAAACAAACACACATAGGTTTAGAGGCTCGTTACACTGAAAATGAATAGATCAATAAAGTCAAAAGAGTGCAAAGAAAAGCTGATCACCAGTGGGAGATAACTAAACCGGTGTCAGAAAGCAAAGCTAATAGGTAGGCCAACCTCTCTTAAGCCACCACTGCCGACTGTGGCGAGACACCAATGCCTGATACATTACCTTACTGTATGTTCATCTATTTTCTAAAGTGCCTACCCCCACTAGGGTCGTGGGAGGTGCTGGATGGATATATATGATCAATATTTTTTTTTATATTATATATACTGTATGTGTGTGGACACTTCTTTCATATATAATATTTACACTTATAAAATTCAGAATAAGCTCCATACCTCTCATCTTTTGAATTCTTTGTGTTCTTGGGCTTCGGCTCCCGGGGTACTGTGCGCACCTTCTTGGGCTTAGAGGCAGCATATTCTTCATCTGCAGAGAAATAATGCAAAGTATAACATTTTGACCGATGCGTTACAAAGTATGCGGAGTGGTCATGAAGAGAGGCAGTTTTGTTTATTATTTGTTATCATTTAATAACTGTTGAATAATACAGAGACCCCTCACTACTTTGCATTTCGGTAAAGGCAAAACTCACTCTATCGCCGATTTTTAAAACAATTGATTTTGACTTTCGTGCCTTTATTTCTTTGTATTATGCTTTGTGTTCAGGAGAAACAGATTAAGAAGGCTGCTCTGTGTTGGGTGGGTGTGACTGTTAATATGCGTGGCTTTGATATGCTCGCGTAAGGTGTCACAGTCAAATTTAAACGTGTACACAGTTCAGACGCTCCCTTACTTACGACCATTCGACTTACGTAAAATGGTAGATAGGAAGATTTTTTTCGAGATGTCGAAAAATATCCGGACATTGCTGTAAGTTAGATTTTGTATTGTGTGCACTTTTTTCCGAGTACAAGACAGGACTGTAGTGTTTTTTTCCGCCACTACCGACGTTGTTTGAGGTCACCCAGCATCCACCCGGAAGTGAAAAAATCAGCTTCCTCTTCCTAATTCGGATGTAAACATCTCTCTTTCACTGGCTCGTAATCCCACTGCTGCCACCAATGTAGCGTGCCGTATTGTGTGGGTAATACTGCCTACTTTTGTTTAAGTAATTATTGCACACTTTCTGTAAATCCTATGATCTTCATTTCACTTCTCAGATATCACTGTGTCTGCTAGATGATATATTTAACTGAAATTGCTGATCCGAACAACCAATGATTTATACATGTATATGCATATACAAATACACATGTATATACACGTATACACAGTGGCTTGCCAAACTATTTGACCCCCTTGAACTTTGTGACCTTTTGCCACATTTCAGACTTCAAACATCAAGATATAAAACTGTAATTTCTTGTGAGGAATTAACAATAAGTGGGACGCAATCATGAAGTGGAACACACGTTATTGGATATTTTAAACTCTTAACAAATAAAAAAACGAAAAAGTGGGTGTGTAATTGATTTTGTGCGCGCGCGCACGAACACGCACACACATGGTACTTTCGTAGACAAAAAAAAGCTCACCTGCATCATCGGACTCATTGAATTGTGAGTAGTTCACCACTTTCCTGTTCCTGTAAAGGGATATTAAAAAAACAATTATTTTATTTTTTTATTTGATATCATGAAGTATAATTTTCAACAGAATATATTTGGATGCAGAAACTTCCTTATTTTGGAAAAATGGGGAATGGGTATGTCTTAAGGTAGCCATCCATTTTATGCACCGCTTATCCTCCTTAGGTCGTGGGTGGTGCTGGAGGCCATCCCAGCCATCTTCGGACAATGGGCAGGGGACACCCTCAGAAAAGTGTAATTGATTCTGCCATATTTTCACAGAAATTCACATTTGCCAGTAAAGAAGGGTCGAGGCGAGAGGGCCTATACTCTTTAGGTTCAAGGTCAATACGTAAACCTAAAATTACTGAAGACTGATATGATATTGTGATGGGACAATATTGAGAAGAAACAAGAGAGGAAATAAGTGCTTTGTCAACCAAGAAGTCATCTATCCGAGAAAACGATCAGTGGGAATGCGAAAAGAAGGTTTACTGTCTAGCTGAGGGATTTAAGAACCTCCATGGGTCAACATAACCATATTGTTCCATTAAATCCATAAGGGTCAGCGCCGTTTTTTATGTAGATACAGAACGAGCACTAGATCTGTCTATTGACGGACTTAAAACACAATTCAAGTCATCAAAAAATGAGGGTTTAGGTTTGGAATGGTGTATAGAAATGTTCTCATGAAATTATGATCATCCCAATTCGGGGCATAGACTGAAACCAGTACCACTGGTTTCTGATATAGTGTGCCCACCACAAAAGCAAATTGCCCTGTTATGATAGGTGAATTTTTCCTCATCAGTATGGCTACCCCTGTCGTTTTAAGGTTAAATGTTACTGGATAATTTGCCCAAACCATGGCCTGCAGAGTTTCCTATGGTCAGAGCAGTGAGATTTATGCCATGAAAGAATTTTGGGGAAAAAAAACCTACTTGCGATTTTTCAGACCGGTATTGTGATTTCAGTATAGTTTTTAATATTAAAACCAAGTGCATTTTCCGTGCTAGTTTTGGTTCCCTAATCCTTGGATGCATCACCTACTAGTACATACAGTGAAGAACATCCTGCTATCTTGCAATTTCTCCCAATTAAAAATCATGAAAGGGTCTGAAAATTTTATCGTAGGTGCATGTCCACTGTGAGAGAGATAAATCCAGAAATCACAAAGCATAATTTTTTTAACAATTTATTTGTGTGATATAGCTGAGAATAAGTATTTTAACACCTGTGTGTCATCTAGAATTTTGACCCTGAAAGACCTGTTAGTCTGCCCATTAGAAGTCCACCTGCACTCCATGTATCATCCTGAATCAGATGCACCTGTTTGAGGTCGTTAGCTGCATGCAGACACATGTCCAACCCATACATTCAGTAAGACTTTAATATGTAACATGGCAAAGACCAAAGAGCTGTCCAAAGACATAGGAGACAAAATTGCACACCACAATGCTGGAAAGGGCTACGGGGAAATTGCCAAGCAGCTGGGTCAAAAAAAGGTCCGGTGTTGGAGCAATAATTAGAAAATGGAAGGAGCAAAACATGACGGTCAATATCAATCAGAGTGGAGCCCCATGCAAGATATCACCTCGTGGGGTCACAATGATTCTAAGAAAGGTGGGGAATCAGCCCGGAACTACACGACAGGAGTTGGTCAATGACTTAAAAAGAGCTGGGACCACTGTTTCCAAGGTTACTGTCGGTAATACATGAAGACGTCATGATTTGAAGTCATGCATGGCACGAAAGTTTCCCCTGCTTAAACCAGCACATGTTAAGGCCCGTCTTAAGTTTGCATATGACCATTCGGATGATACAGGGGAGTCATGGGAGAAAGTTTTGTGGTCAGGGGGGACTAAACTATAAACCTTTTGGTCATAATTGCAAAGTATGGACGAAGGAGAATGAAGAGTACAATTCGATGAACCCCATCCCTACTCTGAAGCCGACCCGTTGCTTCATTCTTTGGGAGTGTTTTTCTGCACATGGTACACGACAAGTGCACTGCATTAAAGAGAGGATGACTGGGGCCGTGTATTGTGAGATTTTGGGTAACAACCTCCTTCTCTCAGTCAGGGCATTTAAGATGGGTGGGTCTTCCAACACGACGACG
This sequence comes from Urocampus carinirostris, assembly GCF_059441175.1. Lineage (NCBI taxonomy): Eukaryota > Metazoa > Chordata > Actinopteri > Syngnathiformes > Syngnathidae > Urocampus > Urocampus carinirostris. The sequence continues at coordinate 728,553 of NC_142354.1, read as the reverse complement.
GCCCAAAGCCTACAGTCAGGTAAACCAAAGAGTGGCTCAGTCAGAAACATATCAAAGTTCTAGCATGGCCCAGCCAGTCTCCAGACCTGAACCCAATCGAAAATCTTTGGAGGGAGCTCAAACTCCGTGTTTTTCAGCAACAGCCCAGAAACCCCACTGATCGAGAGAAGATCTGTGTTGAGGAGGGGCCAAAATCCCTCCTGCAGTGTGTGCAAACCTGGTGAAAGATTACAGGAAACGTTTGACCTCTTTAATAGCAAACAAAGGCTACTGTACCAAATATTAACATTCATTTTCTCAGGTGTTCAAATACTTATTTGCAGTTATATCACACAAATAAATTGCTAAAAAAAATCATGCATTGTGATTTCTGGATTATTATTATTTTTTATAGTTCATGTCTCTCACAGTGGACATGCACCTACGATGAAGATTTCAGAGCCCTCCATGATTTTTAAGTGGGAGAAATAGCAAAATAGCAGGGTGTTCAAATACTTATTTTCTTCACTGTACACTCTTCCGCGAGAGGGGTCGGAAATTTGTGGGGAAAATAGAAAATAAAAATGCATACCTGCCAAGTACTACGGTTTTGCCGTAATGAGTACGGTTTTCTTGAACCCACTACGGTATTACGGTTGGGTCAGAAGAATTAACTACGGGTTTTCAGTCTTCAGTGCCGTCCGTACACTTTGGAGTACTTTCTATCATATCGTTATAGGGGTTTAAGGCACAAAACTGCGTTTATCCGAGGAATCAACTCCTTGCCCTGAAAAATTCTCACGCCGGCGTGATGAGGGGGCCGTATCGTGGATGCAGAGGTGAAGGCTAAGCGGCTAGCGGCGTTATAAGTCTTCTGTACACTCCATAATCATGGTAAATGTGAACTCTTTACCAAATAAGACCAATGAACTGGCTGTGCGGGTGAAAAACATCAAAGCGTACAGGGAGTGCAATTTGCTGTGTTTTACGGACGCTAACGTGTAGCTACCTGGAGCAATCGGTAGCTAATAATAATAATAATAATAATTTCCTTGTGCTGCGGAGTTAACCTCCTCTCCGATTCCCGGCTTAGCGTGTGACGTCATCCACTCCACTAAACGGAACTCCGGAAAACGAAAAATCTCCATCGGCAAACATCGTAGGTAATTGACTATGCAATTTATTCAAAATTATTATTATTTCATATTGAAACTGATCAAAATCAATTATATAATTATTCCCTCACAAATATATTGGAATATCTCAAATAAAAAGTTTCCAAATTGAACTGAAAACCAACACAGAATAACATTACTTCAATCATAAAAAATTCAATGTTTTGTTTCTTATTGTATCAAATATTGAAAAGAAAACTATGAGGGTTTTCTATGACATTGTTATATTAAATAGATTATTGAGCTTCAAAGAACTTTCTTTTGATTAACCCTAGGGAGTTTTGCTGGGGCTGCTGTCTAAAAACCCTTGAAAAAAATGCAGTGTCTTGCGATTACACAACCGTACTACAACACATCACATTATCGATTACATTTTGGTTAATCGTGCAGCCGTAGTGTGTTGCCTATAAAAAGTTTGCCAAGCACTGATTTACTTTTTTTACTGACACAAATACCGTGGGACATTTTCAAGCATGGTCCACACAGCAACTTCATATTTTCCATTCAATGGAAAAAAATAAATCAAATTTTACACATTCGCCATTGGTGTACGGGGACACGCACTTAAATTAATTCATTTTTCAACATCTAAGGCGAGCCTCTATTTTGCATGGATTCAAAATGCTGGCTAGTTATACAATGTTATGTCCATGTGAGAATTACTATTAAAGAAGGAATTAATCAAACAACGGCACGATTGAGTTTTTTTCTCACATGATTACTATTTTTATTGTATTGGAATCAGACTACAATGTTAATAAACTGTACAATAGTTTATTAGATTAGTAGGAAGGGGTTGAGTATTCATACTTCTTCCTACTCCATTTGAAAATGTCAATTGTGCAAAAGGCTTACCCTTAAAATAACCTGTTTTTGTATGTCTTTTTTTCACTTTGGTTTCTAATGTGTGGCATTGACACTAAAGATCAACAGATATGGGTTTTTCAGGGCCAATACGAGACTGATTATAAGTATTAAGAGGACGCCGATACCGATATACATTTGCTGTAAAGAAAAAGGGCTTAAGAAAATTCAATAACAAAAAAAGAAATAAAGTATAGTTGTTTTAAATTCAAATAAAACATTAATAGCGCACAGATATCTTATTAGAATTAGGATTTCAACACAACTAACATGACTCATCTTTCACTTTCACATGACTAATAAGTGCAGTGTTCTCGTTTGCCCGCGTCCCTGCGTCCTAGACGCATTATTTTTGCTGGGGACGCATAGTGTCAAATCAACGTGCGTCCCCGGGACGCAACTTTTTTTGACACAGAATTGTCATTATTACCCGATTACTTTTTTTTAACCAAGATTTACCGCACTCCAAACTTTTCATCAGGCAGATCCGCCATTGTTGTTTTGGTCTCGCGGTTCGAGTTTTCTGCACGCCGATCTCTGAAAACGAGATCTCCTTGCTTCGAGATTACGTCATTGTTGTGGTGGTTGTCGTTAAATGAAGGTTAAGTATGAATACCTGTCATCCTGTACGATTTTGCTGTACAAAGTACGTTTATTAGGCATTTTAAGACGTGTACGACGTACAAGAAAATCTGTATGGAAAAACGCAAATTTGTCAACCATGGGTACCATCCACTATCACGAAAATGGCATATCAATCAAGTCAAACGAGTTCGAGTTGTGTAGTGAAAGTCCGTCTCTTTTTAGAGAACCAGCTTTTTTGGCTCAACTCATTAAAGAGAGCCGGCTCTCAAACGGCTCACTTGCTTTGATGCATTATATTACGAATTATTATGTTGTATAAAGAAGTTAAGAAAAAAAGGAAGTATGAAAGCAGAAAATAAAAAAAGACAGTTTTGTGGTTATCCTTTTAATCGTATGTTACCAACAATAATTTAATGCTGAAAATAGAATAATAATTTGAATAAGAAAATGTATTATTCTACTTAATTATATTTGCATGTATTTTTTTCCTTCTACAGTGAACGTCCAAGCTACTTAATTTTTACGGCGGCGTAGTGGTTAGCGCGTGCGCGGCACAGTTCTAAGGTCTTGGGAACCTCCTGTGTGGGTTCAAATCCAGCTACCGGACTTCTTGTGTGGAGTTTGTATGTTCTCCCTGTGCTTGCGTGGGTTTCCCCTGGGCACTCCGGTTTCCTCCCACATTCCAAAGACATGCATTTCAGGTGGATTGTCCGAATTGTCCCTAGGTGTGAATGAGCGAGCGAATTGTCTCTCCTTGTGTGCCCTGCGATTGGCTGGCAACCAGTTCAGGGTGTCCTCTGCCCACTGCCCGATTATTGCTGGGATGGGCTCCAGCACCCCCGCGACCCTACTGAGGATAAGCGGTGCAGCTAATGAGATGAGCTGAGATATTCCAACTCGTCTCTTCTTTACATCAACCATATTGAATGGATGCACGAGATATTAAACAATCTCATCTCATCAGCCGTACCGCTTATCCTCATTAGGGTCGCGGGGGGGCTGGAGCCCATCCCAGCCATCTCCGGGCAGTGGGCAGGGGACACCCTGAACTGGTTGCCAGCCAATCACAGGGACAGACAACTCATTCGCTCATTCACACCTAGAGACAATTTGGACCGGCCAATTCACCTGAAATGCATGTTTTTGGAACGTGGGAGGAAACCGGAGTGCCCGGAGGAAACCCACGCAAGCACGGGGAGAACATACAAACTCCGCACAGGAAGTCTGGAGCTGGATTTGAACCCACGACAGGTTCCCATGACATGAACTGTGCCGCACAAGCGCTAACCACTGTGCCGCCGTGCTGCCCATATTAAACAATAAAAATGTCAAAGTTCTTAGCGCGCTGGAGATAGAGAACAGTAAGTTTACACACAAACTGGGACTGGGACAGGAAGTCGGTGGAAGCTGGGTGAGCTCTTACAGTGCCACACGCCGGTAGCGGCGGAAAGAAGCACTACAGTAGGGCTGCACGATTAACCGAAATTGAATCGACATTGCGATGTTACGTAGTGCGATTATGAAACCGCAAAGAACTGCCTTTTTTAAGGTTTTGTGGAGAGTGATGGAGTTTTGGCCAACCACAATTGTTACTGTTCGATTTTAAAAGCGCCGGCCAATCAGAGGCAAGTTTTTAAAATAGCACTGGCCAATAAAGGTGAATCAAAGTTTGCAAGCACCACACCCACCGTGTGAGCTCATTGAGGCGTCATGGCGAAATCCATAAACATGGTCACAGAGTCAACAACCGGGAAAGGAAATGAAGCTAGCACCGATTAAGGGCGGCACATCACTTGTTTGGACCTATTTTAGTTTTGACAAAGTGAACATGGAACAGAAGAACAACACCCGTTGCATAATTTGCTTTTGCGTAGTCGCTAGGTCCAGAGGAAACAAGTAATTTTTACCAGCACCTTAAAAAATATCACATATTACAATACACGGCATGTCAAAAGGATTACAAGTAAAAGATGAAGAAGATGTGACTACGTGTGGACTGGGAGGTAAACAAACCTTCATCAAAGTGGCATTTGCGCCCTTCACGCCGTACAAAAAAAGTTCGCAAAGCACAAAGAAATAACTAATGCTCTAGCTAAACATGTCTAATAGTGTCCAAACCTAAAACTGCATTACAGATTAGAGGTTACACTTTTTATTTATGCAACTTAATAAGTGAAATGCTATAATGAGAGTAATAAATAGTAGTAGCAGTAGTGTTAATAAGTTAACAGAAATGGTGGGTCTGAATTTATACTTGAATACCTTTCTTGCACTGATGAACATGCTGCAGTAGCACATTGTAAATTTCATATTATACTAATTTCAGACATATCATGTTTACACCATTAAAAGTATGTGGATTATTCTTAGTGTGCAATATTTACCTTTTTATAGTGTGCACAATTTATTTTTGTTGTTTACTTTGTTTGGTACGGCATATTTGAAGGGCATATATTTTATCTTTTATACTGTGCAACTGTTCTCAATTCATTCCGTTCATCATTGCCTATTTTCAAATGTTATTTATGATAGGGGTTGACTTTGTTTGGTTATGAAGTCATGTCAAAATAAATAATTGGAATGTTATTTTGTGATGTTTTATCTTAAAAATTGTCTAAACCACTATTTTAATGAGCTTGAAGTTATATCTAGTGCATTTCATAGGTGGGTAGGTACTTTTATCGAGGGGATTGAAAAGTAAAAAATGGTCAACAGAAAGAAACCCTAACAAAGCTCGCCAGAAGATGGTTCTGTTTTCTCTAGGTTTAGCATTTCAACATGGTTGAGTATAAACAAAAACTAAACTAGCACAGAAAATGCACATCAGAAAAAAAATCGAAAATCACATGGAAATCGCTATACTGGTGTGAAAAATCGCAGTTAGGTTTTCTTTTCAAAAGCGTGCAGCCCTACACTACAGTACTGTACTCCAAAAAAGGTGCACAATACCAAATCTATCTTACAGCTATATCGAATATTTTTGGAAATTCCAAAAAACAATGTTCGTATGTGTCATTCATCGTAACTCGAGTGTTCATAAGTAGGGGAGCGTCTGTGGTACGCCATTTTAAGCCTACTTGTGTACTACTGGTTGTGGTCATGAACATGGGCAAGCACTCCCAAGTTCAACCCAAACACCAACAAAAGTAGTCACATTTTTATAACTACATTCCTTAATATAGACAGTGTTTGAAATAGCGTCCGTTCGGACGCCCGGGGCATGCATCTTTCATCCTTTGTTTTTATTTATTTATTATTTATTTATTTTATTTTTTCTTTCAAATGAAACGTTTGCTTTATTCTGATTTAGAAATCTTCGTCCGGTGTGGAAATTTCAGAATTTCGATTTGTTCCGCAATAGGCTCTATGCAAGAGATGACGTATTTCCAGAAAAATCTCAGGATGGTTGGAAGTTTCTGGTCAGCGCTGGTCTCAATGTTATGCTAGCAACAAACCCGCCAAAGCCGAATACGGATATGTTTTTGGACGTTATTTGCAATTAATTTCAACTCTTCTTATGCCCACGGAAGTTCAGAATGACTTGTAAACGCACAAATGTTTGTTTTAAAAAACTGTGAGACAGTTCGGCCAGCCACCACTGCTCTGTACCTCAATGTACAGCATAGGCTACTTGTAATTCGGTCCTAAGCTTCCATAAGTTTCCCCAAAACTCCGAATTATGAAAACGGTGGGTCATCAATCATCGGAGAGACGGCTTCATTGTTAAAAGTAGCTCTTGAGTGTGTAGCCGACATTTTCAAAGCTCGGACCCGATAACTAATGCCCACAGACGTGTATAAATATTTGACGTTTTTGCTTTCTTTAAATTACACACGTGGCTCTTGTTGACTTTTTCTTTAATGAAAGTATTGCATTGAAATTTGTTTCATGTCAACTTCTTTGCACATTGAAAGGTGTTTTGACATATACGTGTACAAGAAAAACAAATCAACTTTTTATTTCATACAATGCAACACAGCATTGTCTCTGTGAATGCGCTGCTCAAGAATGTCTTCATTGGCAAAGATAACAAAGTCACACCATTCAATTCTTGTAATCAGCAACTGCCCCTGGACTTGCCAATAATGGCAATGGCTTTCTTTCAGCTTATGCACACCATGATCAATTTTGAGGTACTTGCAATCTATGTAACTTTGTATATTTGGGCTTTTAATTTCAACGAGCCCGAATGATGGTCTCTCGATAGGCTCATATACCATGCCCATCAGGTGATGCACCCAACTAGAGTGCATCTGGATGAACTGCTAGCCCACACGTGGCTAAGTTCACATTTTTTAGAACGGCATAATCCTTTAAGGCACTTGATTCTATTTGCTGATCTCCTCTTCATGTGTTCAGTTTGTCGTGTTCCTCGGACAAAATGACTGACCTCCCTGGAATGTGACGCAGTTACTCTTGCTTTTTTAAGGGTGGTCTGTGGTCCTACGTTCGGACAATTCTCCGGACATCATTCATTTCATGACGTTATTTCGTGCTTTGTTTGTGCCGCTTACGAGAGACCGGAAATGAGTAACCATCCTTACTCGAACGCGGAGGTTAGTCGTGCATAGAGGCCATTTGCATACTCGGCAGCCAATTAGAAGACTGCATCGAATAACTTTGTGCTTCCGGACTTTCCCGAGCGTTATAAGGTAGTGCATTTGCATATCATTTTCCAAAGTAGACGCACAAAGAACACAAGAAAAATCGATAAGTAGTTAGGAATCAAGCCAAAACCTTAGCCCCAGAAGAAAGATTCGAAAGAAGCGAACAGAATTTATGACGCTAAAAAACATAAACGTACATTAAAAGCATCATGGAAAGAGGAGTTCACGTGGCTTGGAGCAGACGACGCAACGCAAACATTGCATGAATGAAGATGAGTAAATACAGGTACATACTGATGGCAGATGAAAAACAGCGATATCAAATACATGCAATGAATGTTACAAGTAGATTTACAATAGTTTATTTGAAAGTGTTGTTCTGTTATATATTCTGATTATCAATCCTAAATACTTCAACAATTTTTTGTTTTGTTTTTGCGATTATTCGTCTTATTGTGTTTTAAGTTGTGAAAATTGGGGCAGGCAACTATCTGGCCGGGCAGGCAACTTTTCAGAGTTGTCTGCCCTGGTGTCCTGTAACTTTTTGTTACGAGTTTCAGACACTGATATAGGACAGAGGATAAGCTTAAATATGAAGAAAATGTTATGTAGAAAAAAAATATATATGAAAACAAAAATGTGGACAATGCAGTGTAGGAAACACTCCACTGCCTTAAAATGGTTCAGTTCATTTGATTCCTAGCACATAAGATGTTTTCTGATAATTATGTCCTTTCTTCTCATCTGTTGACCACATCATCGACACATTTTGATGGATTATCTATAAACCATTCACTATTAAAAAAAATTATTGATTTTCACGAAACCAAATTCTTATCTTCTTGGTAATGAAACAGATTGTGTTTGAGAACACAGAGGTCAATTGTTCATCATTTTATTATTGATTACCAATGCAAATGATTGAATTGATATGTAATGACAGAATATGTTTTGGTGGAAGGGGAGAGTGATAAGACACTCCAGGTGCTTAGCACCCCCAAAGCTCTGAACCTTAATCGCTCCTGGTCGTGAATATTATAGCGTTTAGATATATTGGGTCGCCTCCAGAGTTGGTGACATCCACGTGAATGTCTTAAGCAACTCATAACATACACAACGATCGCTTTTTTTGTTTTAATCACGCCAAACAATATTTCTAAATAAAAACATTACACAGCTGAAAGGATTTTATATTTATCTGACTATAAGGGATTTTGTACGGTTTTATACAGGTTGCATTTGTTGAGTGCAATGAAGATTTTTCACAGAGAAGGCTTGAGGTCAATGCGGCCTAGACAGAGAGGGATGTTTACAGAAAACAGCGAGAACGGGGACAAGGGCTGACGCCGGAGGAGCATCTGTGACGCGGGAAAGCAGACATTGTTTGGAGAAGTTGTTCTGATAAGCTTTGTTGGTGTGAGTTTTTTAAACGTGGCAGCGCCTTTCGGCGAGAAGGTGGTGGGCCTAGCATCTGACGCGCCCTGTGGGAGGAGTCGGCCCGCCCCAGGGGAGGAGTCAGCACGCCCCATGGGAGAAGCCAACGCCTCAGCTTGTGAAAAGAACCTCAGAGACAGAAGATCCGATCAGAGAGTGAGAGGGACAATCGAAAAGGGAGGCTTGAGGAAGCCTCGAGCAACAATAATTCGGCTAATTTGATGGAATTCACTTACCGTATTTTCCGCACTATAAGGCGCACCTAAAAGCCTTTATTTTTTTCAAAAGCTGACCATGCGCCTTATAATACAGTGCGCCTTATTTATGGAACAAATTAATTCGCAAAGTCTTGCAACTAACTTGCAGCCGCCGACTAGATTTCCCGCCGAACGCCTAGTAGTCCGCGGTGTATGCTGGGATTTATTTACCGGCGTTTCATTGGCTAACCAATGTGTCAATCATCATTTGAATGGATCACTATTGGCTCAAGTTATTCGGAGGTCAAGGGGAGGATCCTTTTTATCATTTACAGGCTGGCATTGGCTTGAACGGCAAAACAAAGCCTGCAATTGGCCGAAAAGATGAATGCGTATAGCACATGGCTGACGGCATACAGAAAGCATTTTTTTACTATTTTGTATTTGTAAATATTTTATTCTCCTGGATTTACTATACTCACGGATATAAGAGGACCACGGCTGCACATTATTATGAACACAACGACTTCGGTGAGCTACTCAGGCAATATATATTATCCCTGTATCTTGTTTCAGACTGAACTCAATGTTTCTGTGATAAGCGGTGCAGATAATGAATGGAGTGTCTATTTTTAAATTAAACTCAATTCCAAGTGTTTATTGTCATATATACAGTAAAGTTGCGAGCGAAAAAGAAAATAGAAACTAAGGAATGGTTGGCATTTCTTGAATCCCAAGACTTTAACCTTCCGAATGATGGAACGATGCATTTGAGTGACATCGTACGGACTCGGCATCCGCACGTGTTCTCGACACGTATTTGCGTCTTTGCAAGCTTTGGGAATGTTAAGGGGGTAATAAGTTTGACTGAACTATCTGACTGTTTTGTCGACGTTCCCATTGTAGCGCCTTATAATCCGGTGCGTCTCATGTATGTCAAAAATAGGACTAAAAACTATTTTTTCGGGGTGCGCCCTATTACCCGGTGTGCCTTATAGTGCGGAAAATACGGTAGTTAAATACTTTAAGAAAATAAATCTGCCCCCCTTGTGGAAATGCCGGTCTCTTGTACATTTTCCATTATGAAGCGAGCATGCATTGTTGGGTGAAAGAAGGTTATGTTTGGTTAATGGAGTCAGATAACTAATTTGAATAATTTGGTAAACGCTACATTTATAATGTAGTTTTTCCCCAACACAGCCTACGATCGCAACACTCGCTCTATCGGAAAAGCAGCGCTGAGAAGCATAGGAAAACCCAAGTTCAACCAAAGGGGCGTCAGATTCTGCAGGGGAGTCAGAATCAGGCGCAGCTGCTTCTGTGTGTGCGTCCCTGCGTGTTGACGACATTTACTCGACATTTGAGTAATGGGTAATCACATAAGGATTGGGTGGTCAGAAAAAAAGACCCTAATGTTTTTTCACTGCTCAAAACAGACACCGCACAAAAAAACTGAAAACTCGTGCCAACACTATCTCATACGAATATAATGGTACTCATGTCTATGTTCTTGCACATGTCGACTGCACTACGTTTACTGCCCACCTTGCACAATGTCTGACCATTTCCTTTTTCTGCACTATGATGTCTATGTTTGCACCAATGCATATGCTGACTATTTTTTGCACTATGATGACTTTTGCACCAAATGCAATATTGCACAACCCTTACGATACCAACGGTATCACGATAACACTGTATGTAACATCCCACATGCCGACATTTCTTGTGTAAATACCATGTAAATTATAACTATAGCCTTATCCCCCTTGTTTTATAACCTTATCTTCTCTGTTCCTTTATCTCACAGGTGACAAAGAGGCGGCCCGCGGGCCAGATCAGGCCCGCTAAAGGATTGAATCCGGCCCGCGAGACAACGCTCAGAGAAGCGCAAGAGAAAAACGAGCTGCAGGTTGAAATAGGTCCACTTGATGTTGCCAAAGCCAGGTGCCTCAAACAAAGACAGTGTACTTGTATTTCTCTCTCCCTCTCCCTTTCTCCCTCTCTTCCTCCCCCTCTCTCTCTCTTTTGTCCACGCCTTTTCTCCCAATCTCTGTCTCTTTCACTCTCTGTGTCTCTTTAACTTATTTTGCTCTAACTTCCTTCTCTCATTTTCTCTCTTTTCTGTCAGTCTTTGGCCCAATCCCATTTCTCTCACTCGGCCCTGAGGACCCTCCAGTGAGGTCCCTCGAAGAGGAGTGCCCTCCGCGAGTGAAGTGCAAAGCGGAAAAGGTTTGGACAAGACTTGCAAGGTTCCACCCCTGTCCAGGAGATGGCGGTAATATTAATTGGCTGTAGACCTCAGTGACGTATTGGTCTACGTCACATGTAAACAACTCGAGTCTCAACTCGTAGTGTGTCAGTTGGAGAGTTCGTGCAATGTTAAAAATGCCCGCTACTGCTGTGTTATTACCGATTGCCTGAAAGCTCATCATCTTTTCCGTGTCTCCAATAAACGGAGGAGAAATGTGCTATACTGAAGACAGCTTCGGCGCTATGTAGTGCTGATTCATCTTTACAAGGTACGTACACTCATTAAAAAAATGACCCGTTCGGTCAAATACAGTAAAAGTTAACATACAATGCACGTTCACATAATACCTTATGTTTGTGTAGACATAAATGTCAATCTACTTATTAGTATCTTAATGCCATTTTATGACATATAGTAGGGGTCTTTAGTGTGTGACATGATGAAAAGTAAACAAACACAAGAACAGTCCACCTGACCCTTAAACTGACATAATATCGTCACCAAACTTCCCTGTACGACCCAAAAACCTTGGTTCATAAGGAATTTAATTCAAAAGAGTTGTCATTGGATATAAAAAAGCTCATTTCAACATGTTTTCATGATGCTTACATCATCTATGCCCACATTTATGTCTAAATTGTCTGTTATCTATTGTGTTCCAGAGTGGCTGTCCCATAAGCGTGGACAGGTTGGACAGGAATGTTCCCATCCTGTGCTTATGGTTCGATGTGAAGTCAAAACTCATTCAGGACTTAAGGTTGAGCAAGAAGGTCATGTGGGCCCTGCAGGAGCTGCTAAAGAGGGAACAGGGCCATGGCTGGAGGGCCTATACTGGCTGGCCCACGGTCTGTCCTACCGTGTGGTGTCACGGGTCTTCAGGGTTCCCAGGTCCACGATACACAGAATTGTCCACAGTTAATATGGAATAAATTGCCCAAAAGCCATGTTTTAGGCTTTGGAAGTCAGACCCACATTTGCATTCCGTGCTTTTCTGCATTACTATTCAATAAACATCTTTATTTTGAGTAACACCTTGGTGGTTTATTTCATAATGATGTGAGATACTGTGTGTGAACTATGTGACTGTTGGACAGAAAACAACTACAAATCACTCCAGTTTAAATAATAGTTTACTTTCAGAAAAACAAAATCACATTGGGCCGAAATACATAATAGTAAATAAATAATATGTCACAAATTGTAACAAAAATATACCAATACTTCCATAAAGCTGGAAAACACAAACTGGAACTTCATTGAGTTCTTAATAAAATAAAATATTTTCCTTTTATAAAACAAAGGGAAACATTGCAGGGATGTCACTGTTCTGGAAATTTGTCCACGAGCTTCCCAAAAAGGACGGGAACCGCTCAGTTTTGGCCACAGTTTCCTCGAGCCTTTTCCTCACTCCGGCAGACTCCGCTTTCAAAAAGTCAAGGAGTGTATCGTGCTTCCTTTTTTTTCTGGGTGATTTGGGGTTTGGCGCCGGATTAGAAGATGCCAACGACGTGCCCGTCGGTGTGGATGGCGTGGTAGCTGTGATGGTGGCCAGCTCTTCCACGGGACGTTCTACATTGGCCTTTAGGTTGGGTGGAAAAAACAAGAATTACTTAATGCTTGTGTATTGCACAAAAACAACTGTGTATAGGATGCTCAACAAGTTGATGTGAGAAATTATAGGATGTGTTCTGGATAATTATTTGATAGTGAATAGATACACAAAATTGACATGTTATTCTTATGGCTGTAAGAGCCTTCTATTGGCCAGCATCACATATGCTTTAGAATTGTCTCCACATTTGGACAACATTTTGAAAAGGTAATTAGTTTACTTAATATGTGTTTACAGAGAAGGCAGTGGACTGTGTGATAGTAATTTGTTTCAACTGTATTTCCACGTGAAATTCGGAGACATTACTCATAATGCATGATGAAAACTAATGCATTCTGATCTCACATGAAATAATCATATTGTAAATAAAACACGACACCCGAAATTGTGTGCAGTAAACAAGCGCGTATGTCCAGAACGTTATTCTGACTATGCTCCTTTAGCGACTGGCCATGTACATGTAAAAACACGACTCGTTTAAGATACAAACAGGGATGGGCTGAACCGTGATTTTCTGCAGTTATCCTACTTTTGAGTTTGTAGCGTGAAGATTATTTTTTGGCAGCTCCCTTGGTAGATTTGTGCACTTCGTAAAGTAGCGATTTTGCAATGTTCATGTTTTAACGCGAAAATACGATTTTCTATTGCATTTACGTCCAACTAAGATATCTCAATACATTTTGTTGCAAATACATGCGTAGTTGTGGAAAACTACTTACATTTGTGCGGTTCCTTTCCGGGCATGTTTGTTGATATTGAGAATTCGCAAAGCCTTCTGGGTAGTCACTTCGCTGCCAAGGGAGGTCGAGAGCCCCCTCGGTCTTGAAGTGGCTACGACATGGTTTGAGGGCACTTCTGCCTCGGTCTTGAGAGTATCGGGACACACCCCATTTTCACGTGAACGCGCAAACCGAGTGACTAGGGCACATAGCGAGTGAAAGTGCGAAGAATGGGACTCAGCCTTTCTATTTCTCTTTGGATTTCTTTCTTCCTCTCCCTTTCTTTTCCCCCTCTCTCACGACTTTTTATCTTTTGTTTTTCACGCTGTCTCCCTCTCTCTCTTTTCTTTCTTAGTCCTGCCCTCTCTCCTTATCCCTCCCTCTTTCTTTTATTTCTGTATCTCTCTTTTTTTTTCTCTTTAATCTACTAGTCTGGCCCCCGACAGAATGTTTGTTCTATCGTGTGGCCCTCGAGTTCAAATGAGTTTGACACCCCTGCTTTATCTCATCTCATTAGCTGCACCGCTTAGCCTCAGTAGGGTCGCGGGGTGTTCCTTTATCTTCTTGGCTTATACCTCACTGTGAATGTGTAAAACTGGAGTGTCATGCCCAATTTCGTTGTCACAATATGTTAACGCATTTTGTAACAATGACAATAAAGGTATATTCTATTCTATTCTAATTGTCGTATGAAAAGTATTGGCAAATATGAAAAGCCCGAACTTCCGCTCCAGTATGTGACTACGGACAGTGTGGAGTGGGAACTTATTGATACGTAATTCTTGCACAAATACACATATCATAGTGCCCTGTTCAGTTGTAGCATGCACCTGTCCTCTTGGGTGCAACCCGTAGCGGGCGATGACGCTCCGTAAGAAATTGCCATACAAGCTAATGCCAGCTGAAGTTAATCACGAGGGAAGAAGAAATACAATGGCAAAGCCCTCAGAGAGCAGTTGTCTGCATGACTTTTAAGCAAACTTGCTGAGGAACATAGGGAACAAATTGTAAATACAGTAATAGCTCGGTTTTCGCGGTTAATGGGGACCAAGACCACCCGCGAAAACTGAAAATCGGCGAAGTAGCGACGCCCCTTCAAAAATGCTTTAAAAAACGTATACAGGTATACCCACCTGTAAACAGTACACATATAGAATACGGGTAGAGAGAGGGAGTGAAATTCATGTTATAACAAAAAAAAACGTAAAATATGTTGTATGTACACGGAATAGGACTCGCTCGCATATCATTCGGACCAGAGATTGTTTAAATGTTTTAATTTTCACAGGCGCATCTATTTCATGCCGTAAAATTACTTTTCTCTATCAGAGCATTGCACTGAACGAGCATTGGAAGGTACCAACCAATCGTGTGCGAGTCATACTACACGTGTGATTTTACTAGCCAATCAAATCGCCAACTTAAATCCAGAGCGAGCTGCAGCGAGTGTGATTGCAAACAGTCAGTCAGGAAGCGAAGGTGAAAAGCGAGCAGAGAGATTATAGTGGATGAAACATAGGGAGATTATACTGAAAGAGGGCGAAAATTAGTCGTTGGAGAAGTAACCACTATGGCACTGTCAAACGAAAGTAGAAGCCTAAAATCGAGTTTTCATTGCTGAACAGACTGACGTGTATATGTTTTTTTCTGCTGCCCACAAGCACAAAACCAGTTTGTCTCATATGCTCCGAGACGGTGCCATTTATTAAAAGTGGCAACGTCAAGCGTCACTGAGACTAAGCACAAAACATTTGAACAATCATACCCACTGAAGTCTGAACTCTGGTCGCAGATAATTCGTAGTCTCAATGTCCAATAAAATCAGTCTACCAGGCTATTAAGCCGTTTTTTAGCGCACAACAACGTTTTCATGAATGTTCCCTCCGTGTTGCTTGGGTCTTAGGCAGACACAAGAAGCATTTTACAAATGCGAGGGTTGTCAGAGTGCATAGTGGAATAACAGAAGCATTACCTGATGGTAAACAAAAAGATGAGCTCTGTGACAAAATAAAACAAATACCGTTGTACAACACACCCACAAGACGCAGTGAAATACTAGCTGAGGATGATCTCTTACCACTGCATTGTTTATCTGACTGTCCTTTGCTTCACCCTGTCAGATGAGTATATTGAGGTGATGAAGACAATGATAAAAATCTACTTTTTCGGGGCATCTTCTTCTTGTCAGCATTGCATGCTCAGGGAATTCCTCAGAGAGGTTGATGCAAACACTGATGATCTTTTGCTCCACAACAACATGAGATGGCTCAGCAAAAGCTCGAGTGATTTTAGTCAATTAGACGTGAGGTAGCAGTTTTCTTGGAATATCATGTCAAACTTGAATCGGCTTAATATGCAGCTGCAAGGAAATAAAAATTCCATTTGTGAGCTGATGACCAGTGTCCGCTCATTTCAGCAAAAACGTGAGGGGTTCAAAGAAGATCTGCAAGGAGACTATACACAATTCCCAGAAGTAAAAAAACAAGTGCAGGGACATAGATATGTCTTCTCTTTTGTTGACTTTGTTGACAAGTTGATTGAAAACTTCAGCAAACGTTGGGATAGCTTTAGCATTGGAGAGCAGCTCACCCTGTTCATACAAAATCCATTTCTCACCACTGACGTGAAAGCATTCTCGAATGATGTCACACATCACTTCAAATGTGCAAATGCTGGGCCCCTGCAGATACAAACGGTTGACCTCCAGGCAGATGTGGCCCTGAAAGAGCAGTTTGGAAGAACTGACTCTGCCACCTTCTGGCTGCAGATGGTATCTGAGACAGCTGTCCCAGATCTGAAAAAAGTGGAACTGTTTATTTTGACCATGTTTGGCTCCACATACAGCTATGAGGCAGCGTTCTCTACAATGAACATAGTAAAAACAAAATACCGTTCCAAGCTCACTGATGAGCATCTGCAACTGGGCATGAGAATTGCATTGAACTCGTTCCAGTCCAGGTGTGAAATGTTGTCAGGGCAAGAGCTAAAGCTCAATTCTCACTGAAAATACTGATCCGATGGCAGGGGCAACATCTGCAGCCCAAGAAAATCAGTTAAAATGTTTTGAGACCATTTGTCGAAGAGAATATTAACATTATTCAGTCAAAAGGAAACTGAAGCTGCTATTTTTTCTTAAGCACTTTCTTTGTTTTAAAAAACACAATTTTGTCATATTTATTCAAACTGCAGCCATAAAATGTAAGTCCATGTTTCAATGTCAATAAATGTGTTTTAACCCGTAATGTATTTTTTCCCCTCCGTTCATTTTCCAAGGTATCAGCCATACCGCAAATACAAATATGTTCTTGACCTCAGCTTGAAGATATTCATTTTAACTGGACCTCCTCGATTTTTACTTGAATACCCCTGCTGTAGTAGTATTTTTGTAAGTTTTCTGTAGAAGTATTTTGAGGCAATCAATGCCCATTAATTGAAAAGAAAATATTTTGTGTATTTTCTATTAGTTTACGTGTAAACGCACTTTAAAACATTAATGTATCCACACAACTGGAAACATATTTGGCATGAAAACAAAATAGTGGCTAACCGTACAATGTAATGTCCATGTGGGAAACAACGGATCTCCCCACAGCCTCCATCAACCGATCGACATTGTGCACTGTAATCGGGCCTTCAAACGTGTAGACAAATGCTCGGGTTTGAAACGAAAAGCCAACATATATCACAACAACAACAAAAACTTGCACACTAATACCGAATGCCAAATATCGAATATCGTGCACACACTTGAAGTGTAGCACATTTTCACGTCTACATTGCTTTAAACAAACGCAATGAAACGCTTACACAGCAACCTCCTTTAAGACAATATGGCGGAAGCGTGCTACTACAGCGCGTTCGCTGCAAATGTGCACCAAAAAAAAACTGTTCGATAACAGACTTACCTTACCGGCCTTGACATTATGGACAAACAGCTAATCGGTTTGCTACAAATGGCGATCTCCAGCGCAGAGAACAAAAAGGAAATATAAAATCAAATTCCACAATAGAATCCACTCTTCTGTGTGATAGCAAGAACCACACAAACGCTCGTCGCAATCAGGCCTTGAAATGACGAGCAGAGGACGACTATAGCAACTAATGGACGTGTTTATTTTTTAGCTTAACGTTTTAAAAATGTTGAATAAAACAAAGTGAAATTGCATGGTGTGTGCAACCAAACGGTGTATTCAAGATGGGTGGGCCAAAGGAAACGAGCGCCCACCCATACTGGGTATTGAAAATAGAAGCGCGACCGATCGCTGTCGCTATTGGCTGATTTGAATAAACAACTCTGTTTTTATTGGACAGTTGTGCTGCCTGCTGACGAACGTTAAACATTTTTTCGACTCCGCTCCTTTTTCACGGCACATTCAGTGTACTGAATAGTGCAGGGGTGGGCAGCTAGTTTGAGTCGCGGGCCAAATTATGTTTCAAAATTTGGCCCGCGGGCCACGTTCTGCAGACTTGTAAAAATTTTTTCATCAATCCATTCATGATGGATGATCCATCCATCTTCTGTGCCGCTTAGCTTGGTTAGGGTCGCGCGCGCGTGTGTGTGTGTGTGTGTATATATATATATATATATATATATATATATCATCTCATTAGCTACACCGCTTATCCTCAGTAGGGTCGCGGGGGTGCTGGAGCCCATCCCAGCAACCATCGGGCAGTGGGCAGGGGACACCCTGAACTGGTTGCCAGCCAATCGCAGGGCACACGGGGACAGACAACTCACTCGCCCATTCACACCTAGGGACAATTTGGACCGGCCAATTCACCTAAAATGCATGTCTGTGGAATGTGGGAAACCGGAGTGCCCGGAGGAAACCCACGCAAGCACGGGGAGAACATACAAACTCCGCACAGGAAGTCCGGTAGCTGGATTTGAACCCACACAAGACCTTAGAACTGTGCCGCACACGCGCTAACCACTACGCCGCCGTGCTGCTTTATTTATCTATTTATTTGTATTTATATGTATCAGTAGGGTCGCTGGAGCCCATCTCAATTGGAGCAATTGCCAAGCAGCTTTGCTGAAAAAAGGTCCACTGTTGGAGCAATCATTACAAGATGGAAGAAGCTAAACATGACGGTCAATATCAATCGGAGTGGAGCCTCATGCAAGATATCACCTCGTGGGGTCTCAATGATTCTAAAAAAGGTGAGGAATCAGGCCGGAACTACACGACAGGAGTTGGTCAATGACCTGAAAAGAGCTGGGAAAATGATCCCAAGGTTACTGTAGGTAATACACTAAGACGTCATGGTTTGAAATTATTCATAGCACGAATGGTTCCCCTGCTTAAACCAGCACATGTCAAGGCCCGTCTTAATTTTTCATATGACCATTTGGATGTTAAAGAGGAGTAATGGGAGAAAGTTTTGTTGTTAGATGGGACCAAAATAGAACTTTTTGGTCAGAATTCCACTAAGCGTGTTTGGAGGAAGAAGAATGATGAGTACAATCCGAAGAACACTATTACTACTCTGAAGCATGGGGGTGGTATCATTACGCTTTGGGGGTGTTTTTCTACACATGGGACAGGACGAGTGCACTGCATTAAAGAGAGGATGACTAGGGCCGTGTATTGTAAGATTTTGTGGAACAACCTCCTTCACTCAGTCAGAGCATTGAAGATGGGTCGTGAGAGGGTATTTCAACACAACCACCCGAAGCACACAGTCGGGAAAACCAAGGAGTGGCTCCGGCAGAAGCATATCAAGGTCTAGCATGGCCCAGCCATTCTCCAGACCTGAACCCAATCGAAAATCTATGGAGGGAGCTCAAACTCCGTTCTTCTCAGCGACGGCTGAGAAACGTGACTGATCTAGAGAAGATCTGTGTGGAGGAGTGGACCAAGATTCCTCCTGCAGTGTGTGCAAACCTGGTGAAAGACTAAAGGAAAAGTTTGACCTCTTTAATAGAAAACAAAGGCTACTGAACCAAATATTAACATTCATTTTCTCAGGTGTTCAAATACCTATTTGCAGCTATATCACACAATTAAATTGTTAAAAAAAAATCATTCATTGTGATACCTGGATTTTTCTTTTTAGTTTCTCTCACAGTGGACCTGCACCTAAGATGAAAATTTCAGAGCCCTCCATGATATTTTAGTGGTAGAAATAGCAAATTGGCAGGGTGTTCAAATACATATTCTCCACGTGCTTGCGTGGGTTTCCTCCGGGCACTCCGGTTTCCTCCCACGTTCCAAAAACATGCATTTCAGGTGAATTGGCCGGTCCAAATTGTCCCTAGGTGTGAATGAGCGAATGAGTTGTCTGTCCCTGTGTGCCCTGCGATTGGCTGGCAACCAGTTCAGGGTGTCCCCTGCCCACTGCCCGGAGATGGCTGGGATGGGCTCCAGCCCCCCCGCGACCCTAATGAGGATAAGCGGTACGGCTGATGAGATTATATATATATATATATATATATATATATATATATATATATATATATATATATATATATCCATCCATGGCAGCACAGCGGCACAGTTCTGAGGTCATGAGATTGAACCTCCTGTGTGGAGTTTGCATTTTCTCCCCGTGCTTGCGTGGGTTTCCTCTGGGCACTCCGGTTTCCTCCCACATTCCAAGGACATGCATGTTAGGTGAATTGGCCGGTCCAAATATTCCCAAGGTATGAACGAGCGAGCGAGTTGTTTGTCCCTATGTGCCCTGCGACTGGCTGGCAACCAGTTCAGGGTGTCCCCAGCCCATTGCCCGAAGATAGCTGGGATGGGCTCTAGCAACCCCCGCGACCCTACTGGGGATAAGCGGTGCAGATAATGGATGGATGCCATCTCAGCGGGCATTGGGCAGGGGACCCCCTGAACTATATGTACTATATACAGTATATATATATATATATATATATATATATATATATATATATATATATATATATATATATTCCTTTTGCTCTCTGGCTTAAAGTATATTAATAAAACCAATAAGATGACACGACTGCCCGTAATACTGTGTTTATTCACCATCCTCCATGCCGGTAACGTTCAAGTCTCGTGGGAGTGTGTGATGTCAGAACTACGGCGTCTCTCACAGTCCATTCGCCTGCAACTTAATGCGAGTGTAAATACTTCATCCCCGTTGTTAACAAAAAATGAAAACATGTGACAAACCTGTAAACCTGAAAATCTTCATTTTCATGAATTGCACTTAATCAAGAACATTTCAAGTACTGCATTTTGCAAGCATTTTGTGGTTGGACAGTTCTTTCGTCAAGGCCGTTGCTTTGTGGTTAGTGTGGATCTGAGGTGATGTGCTTAAAGTTCTTTTCTGGAAAACGGTGAAATTCTGTGGAGCTGTGGCACGGGCCGTTGTCGCTTACTACTCTGTCTGGGATGCCGTGCGAATGCTGCTTTGTACTCTGCGATGACAGTTCCATTTCAAAGTATCTGCTATAACAGTCAACAACAATAATGAAATCTTGAGAATTCCATTCAAACAGGTCAGTTCCCACAACTTGCTACGTTCTGCTGGGTATGTTATGTAAATGGAGTCGCTCTTTGCTGTTGGAGTTAAGACGTTCTTGGCATATGTTGCAACTTTCAACGGCGACTTCTTTTTGTTTACCCGTTCCAGGCGAAGATAGAATGTCGCGAGCAGGACGATCGCTTCTCTCAATTCAAAGATGTCCAGTGTGAATGCGTGCAATCATCTCAGCTCTCAATGACTGGGGAATGATTATTTTCTCACCTTTAAATAATATTCCATTAATGTCCACTATCTCGTCTCTGTGATTGCAGTCCTCCTGGGTGTGTTGAGTGGGCACTTTTTTGTCTTGTCGGGCCAACCTGACTTCGTGATGTTTCTGAGCGCAGACAAATATGTCTCTTTGGTAGTTGCCTCCTTGATCAGCTGAAGTTTTTGGTCACTCACCGGGATGCTGCTGATGAGTGTAAGTGCTTGTGCTTTCAGGCCCTCGGTGATGCTGTTGCTGTGGTGCTCGATTGACTTTCGTGAAAGCCTGTTGGCCACAGGTATGTCCTTACCTTACCTTGGCAGTGAATGATGCTTATGTCATATCGTTGTCATTGTAATATTGTGGGGCTAACTGCTTTCCGCGCTGATAGAAGCGGCGAGCTCACCGGCAAAAGCAAGGGTGGCGGTCTATGCATTTATACCAACAACAACTGGTGTAGAAATGCGAAGATAATCTCGAAACACTGCTCACGAGACATTGAACTTTTGACGGTGATCTGCAGACCCTTCTACCTACCGAGGGAGTTTAGCGCGACCATCATTACTGCCGTGTACGTGCCCCCCAGCGCTAATACGAAGGAGGCAATGGACGTTCTCTACCGAACTGTGAGTGAACTGCAGCATGCTTACTCCGAGTGCATTTTTATTGCGGCGGGGGACTTTAACCAGGCCAATATGAAAACAGTTCTCCCGCATTTCCATCAGCATGTAAACTTTGCTACAAGAGGTAGGAACACATTAGACCTGGCCTACACAAACATCAAAGGTGCATATAAAGCAGCCCCCCGCCCCCACCTTGGCTCATCAGATCACCTTTCTTTTATGCTAATTCCAGCATACAAGCCCCTGCTGACCAGAGAAAAATCTACAGTAAAGCAGGTGAGGGTGTGGTCTGAGGGGGCAATGGAGGCACTACAGGACTGCTTTGATTGCACTGATTGGGACATGTTTAAATCGGCTGCCACTTACAACAACAAAATAAATATAGATGAGTACGCCATTTCTGTGTCAGCCTACATCAGTAAATGCGCAGAAGACGTCAGCAATAACAAAACTATATGCACCCGTGCCAATCAGAAGCCCTGGATGACTGCTGAAATACGCAAACAACTAAAAGTACGGAACCTTGCCTTTAGATCTGGTGACAAGGAGGCGCTGTTATCAGCAAGGGCTAACCTGAACCGGGCTATCAGACTAGCAAAGCGAACGCACAGTCAAAAAATCCAGGAACGTTTCCTCAGCACAACCAACACCAGGGATATGTGGAAAGGCATTCAGGCCATCACCAGTTACAAGCCAACCACCGCCCCAGTGCAGAACACTAGCATGGACTTTCTGAATGACCTCAACAAATTCTTTGGAAGGTTCGAGGCACAAAACGGCACCCCTGCAGCGAAAGCGGTTCCAAATCAGGACGAAAGAGCACTCCACCTGGAATCATCTGACGTGAGGAAGACCCTGAGAAGGGTCAACACAAGGAAGGCTCCAGGCCCGGACAACATTCCGGGGCGGGTCCTTAGGGAGTGCGCCGATCAGCTGGCTTGTGTACTAACAGACATTTTCAACACCTCGCTAGACCAAGCCAAAGTACCATCATGCTTCAAATTTGCCAACATCATCCCAGTGCCAAAGAAACCCCAGATCTTATCATTCAACGATTACCGGCCCGTTGCACTGACTCCTATCATAATGAAGTGCTTTGAGAGACTGGTTAAAGAGCAGCAGAACCTCCAGTCTCCCCTCCTCATTCGACCCCTTTCAGTTTGCCTACAGGACAAACCGCTCCACCAGGGATGCCATCTCCTCTGCGCTTCACCTGAGCCTGACACATCTAGAGGAGAAGAACACCCATGTGCGGATGCTGTTCCTGGACTTCAGTTCAGCATTCAACACCATCATCCCACAACATCTGGTAGACAAAATGAGACTCCTGGGTTTCAACACCCCCCTGCGGAACTGGCTGCTGGACTTCCTCTGTGACAGACCCCAATCAGTGCGGATAGGTCAGAACAGTTCAGATGTCATCTACCTCAGCACGGGCTCCCCCCAAGGCTGCGTCCTAAGCCCCTTGCTGTTCACCTTGATGACACACGACTGCGTCCCTAGGTCCGCCACAAACCACATCGTGAAGTATGCTGACGACACAACAGTGGTGGGCCTCATCAGGGATGACAACGACCTGGCCTACAGAGAGGAGGTGGAGCAGTTGGTGGGCTGGTGCAGGGACAACAGCCTGGTCCTGAATGTTGACAAAACTAAAGAGATCATTGTCGACTTTAGGAAAAACCAGCCCAACCATGCCCCACTTTGCATCAACAACAAGGCTGTGGAGGTTGTCAGCAGTATCAAGTTCCTAGGGGTGCACATTACAAACAAACTCACCTGGTCCGTGAACACTGCATCACTGGTTAAGAGGGCACAGCAGCGCCTGTACTTCCTGCGGAGGATGAGGAGAGCCCACCTGCCCCCACCCTCCCTCATCACATTCTACAGGGGCACCATAGAGAGTATCCTGACCAGCGGTATCTCTGTGTGGTGTGGAGGCTGCAGCGCTACCGACTGGGGTAGTGTGAGGAGGGTAACGAGGACAGCAGAGAAAATAATCGGGACTACACTTCCCTCCATTCAGGACATTGGCCAGAAGCGCTGCCTATCCCATGCTAAGAACATTACCGGGGACCCCTCTCACCCCCATCATGGACTGTTCACTCTGCTAGCCTCTGGGAAGAGGTACTGCAGTGTGCGGTGCAGGACCACCAGGCTCCGCAATAGTCTAGTCCCCCTGGCCATTAGACTGTTAAATGGTCAATCTAAAATATAGTTAACTTAAATCTAAACGGCTGCTAATCTGACTTTTTGCACTACTGGCAGTTTTTTATAGCTTGCCACTCCTTGCACATTGCTCTCTGCACTATTGTAATTACAGCGTTATTGTTACAGTGTTAATGTTACTGTGTACCTGACTTGTTAACCTGACTGCCCATTTTGCACATCTGGTTAGCTACTCTTCTTGCACTATCGGCACTATGGTAAAATACTATACGTAGCCAAAATACAATACAACTTTATTTATATCTGTACATTCAAGGAAACTGTGGGGGTCAGATGCATCGACATTTCGTTCTGTATACACGTGTACTAGAATGACAATAAAGTAGATCTGAATCTGAATCTGAATCTGAAGCCGTGGGGGTGCGCAGCCAAGGGTTTTTGCACCATAGTGTCAGACAGGTCGAAAGGAAGACTGAGATCACTTGCGCTCGTTTCTTGGTTTTATTGAAAGGAAGGAAATGACAAGGTGGGATTCTTCGATCCGTTGGTTGGCGGATTGACGGAACTTGACAGGCGGGTGAAGGCTTGGCGGGAATGGTTGCAGACAGGCGTAATCCTAGTGTTGTTGGCCGGGGCTGGAGAAGAAGGGCGTCGTAGTATTCGGAAAAGAGTTCAGGAGTCAGACGGGCAGGTCGTAGGCAATTACAGAAACGGGTCGGCAACGGAGATCAATCAGAAGAAAACAGGGAGCAGGCAAAGAGTCAGAGGTACGGGCTTACTGAGCTGAAGGCAACAGGTAGCGTGAGTACAATCAGACAAAGAGTTACCGTAAGATGGGGATTTAAATGTACAGGGTGCACCAATCAGCTGTCCTGGCTGTTGGCGCCAAATCCTGAACACAGGTGTTCCCGATCCGGGTGATTGTGACACATAGCCTCCATTGGTTTGTGAATCGACTCCATAATCACTTTGCGGCCGTGAATGTATTCATGAAAACGCTCGCATCTGAATAATACTGCACATAGCTCTTTTTCTATTTTCTATTTCTATTTGCATAGTTTTCTTGGGTGCTGTTCAGCGATTTGGATGCGTATGGCACGGGCTTTTCTTCTTGCAACATGACTGCTCCGAGTCTGCATTTAGAAGCATCAAGTTGGAGCCCTAGTTCCTTTAGTGGGTCAAAAAATGGGGTGGTGTGTGATCAGCTCTTTTATCTGTTTGTACACCTTGTTGTGTTGTCATTCCCAAACAAACACATTTTTTTGCTTAAGGAGTTGTCCCAGGGGTGCATTTGCCAGAGACAGATGCGGCGCAAATCTTGCCAGGTAGTTGACCATCCTGAGTATGGTCTTCAGCTCAGCTTTGTTTTTCGGCGGTGGCATCTCTTGTATTGCATTCACTTCGGTGGGGTCTGGCTTGATGCCCCCGTGTGACAATGTGTGGCCAAAGTAGCTGACTTCAGGAACACAAATCTGGCACCTTTCATAGTTCAGTCTTACTAGTCTCTTGTGCGCTGCAAAGTGGCTCTGAGATTTGCTTTGTGCTCCTCTTTCCAAACACCAATATGTCGCTCACTATTGCTGTCACGCCACTGAGGGCCTCGTATGTCTCGTCGACTCGCCTTTGGAATACATTTTATGCAGAGTTGAGCCTAAACGGTAGTCTCAAAAACCGGTCCCTGCCAAACGGTGTGATGAATGTGGTTAGCATGGACGATTTTGTGTTTAGTTTGATGGTCCAATAACCAGATCCGGCGTAGAGGACGCTGAAAAACTGTGCTCCCACTAGTTTTGTTGTAGCATCCTCCAGTGTGGGGAGTGGGTAGTGTGGCCTCTGGATAGCTTTGTTAAGGTCTCTGGGGTCCAGATACACTCTCAGCTGGCTTCTCCACTACAACCAACGCATTCACCCATTCCGTAGGCTTGGGGACTTTGCATATTATGCTGTTCTTTTCCATTTTGTCTGGTTCCTTCTTTAATTTGTCCCGCAACTCAATGGGAACACGGCACAGTGGATATGCCACCGGGGTTGCATTGGGGTCGACGTGAAGGCGACATTTGCCCGGGAATTCTCCAATTCCTTCAAATACGTCTGCGTATCCTTTCATTCTGTGTATTGGTCATTGGTTGCTGAAAGCACCAGCTTAATTAAATTAAAGTCCATGCTGGCTCTCATGCCTAATATAGGTGCTTTGGTGTCGATGACGTGGAACTCCAGTCTGGCTGAGCGGTCTTTGTGGCTACACTTTAGCCGACATGTTCCCCTGACCTATAACCGCTCTCCACCATAGGCTGTGAGTCTCTGTGTAGCTGGCTGCAGTACTGTGCCTTTAAATATGCGCTGGAACATGTGTTCCAGAATGCATTGATCTGTGCCCTCGTGTTTATTTTAAATGTAACATTTCTTGTGGCTAACTGTATTTCTGCGTATGCTTGTTCACTGTCTTTTCCTGTGTCATTTGTTGTGAGACCATCTATGTCAGGGGTCGGGAACCTATGGCTCGCGAGCCATATATGGCTCTTTCTATGAGTATCTGTGGCTCAGAGACCAATTTGATTGCATGCAAAATTTCTCCATCTTGTTCAAAACCGGAGTTGTCTATCCTATTCAGGTACACGTAGACCAAATCAAAACTAAATCCGAAGGTAACACTTCGCAGTATATATAGGGCACGTTTTTCACTACAATTTACAGTCAAAGTGTCACACAAAAAAAGGGGGAAAAAAAAACTCGTTTTGGCTGTACAACGCTAAAGAATCCTTTATTTAAAAGTTCACTATATAATCTGTGTTCAGTGTTCAGATGCTTTATGATGAATCCACAGAACTGTAATTACGCCAAAACACCGGAAGAGAACTTAGTCATTTGATTGGGTGAGTGGGAGGGATGTGTGGAGCTATGCAAAAAGTACAAGCATTCCCTCCCATCTCTCGCCAAAGGTAAGCACATAAGGCTCCCTATTCTCAGAATGTTGTGACGTTTTTACAAAATAAATGCTTGCATCTGGTTTTGAAACCAATATGTATGAAAAAAAAGGTCAAAAGGAGTTGAACCGATCTTGAGTAATTGCAAGAAAGAGACAAGTTTAAAGTGGTCTGTTTGTTGAATTTGGGACAGGGGCTCTGGCATTATTCTCTTTTCATAATTTTTATCAAATCATCAAAAATAAATGTGCTGAAGACTAAGCTTTTGTCTGGGGCGCCGGTTTAGCAATTTAGTAAATTTGTCTCATAATATATGGTGTGGCTCTTTCCCAAAATAAAATTAATATTTTT
Source organism: Urocampus carinirostris (assembly GCF_059441175.1). NCBI lineage: Eukaryota > Metazoa > Chordata > Actinopteri > Syngnathiformes > Syngnathidae > Urocampus > Urocampus carinirostris. The sequence continues at coordinate 701,349 of NC_142354.1, read as the reverse complement.
TGCTTTTATGGCTCTTTGAGTCAAAAAGGTTCCCGACCCCTGATCTATGTGAACTTCCTTTTCATTCTCACTTGCCTCCATTGCAGTGTGCATGGCTTTTGGGCGGGGCTGCATGCTTTAGCAAAATGGTTAATTTTGCTGCATTAAAGGCATTGCTTCCCTTTTGCTTTGCATAAGTCGTTGGCAATGTGTTGCCCTCCACACCTGCTACAGACTGTGTTGGCAGTGTTTTCCTTTTGTTTGTCTTTTTTATAAAATGGTCTCTTGTCACGTCTCTCAGTGACAGCATGTACCGCTTCCACGCCAGGCGCCCAGCCATCTCTCTCATCTGAGCCTGGGCTAACTCATAGGGACGTGCTATATCAATAGCCTTTTCCAACGTTAAGTCTGCGCTGTGGCTGAGCAGCTTCTCCCTTACATGAGGTGAATTTGTGGCAAAATAATGTTATTTTTGACCATTTCATTGCTGTTTGGGTAGCCGCATTCTCTCCTTGGTAGTTTGAGATCTGTCACGAAATGTTCAAAAGTCTCCTTATCCCCCTTGTGTCGTCTCTTTTAAACAATATCTTGCGTAAATGGGGTTTGACTTGGGAGTGAGGTACGGTGTGTACATGTCGTAGTACGTCTTTAACTGTTTGGCGTCGTCTTCTGACAATGTCCATGTGTTAAATGTATCTCTTTCTTTTTCCCCGACCCAGGTAACAGGTAACTGCACTCATCCTGCTCGCGCTTCTCAAGCAAGGGTCCGAAGAACATCAACTCAGCATGTTGTTGTAACCGGCGCCACGCCTTCGGTAGATTCGACAAATCGCAATCCATCCTGGTTGCTGGGACGCCAAAAGACTTCGGTCAGGTGAGCGAGTATACGACCTCCTCTCTGACACCATGTTATACAGTACTTTTGCCCTCTGGCTTGAAGTATATTAATGAAACCAATAAGATTACACGACTGTACGCAATACTCTGATTAATTACCATCCACCACGCCAGTAACTTCCAACTCTCGCAGGAGTGTGTGACATCAGAACTACGGCGTCTCTTACAGTCCATACGTCGTGCAACTTAACAGGAGTGTAAATATTACTCTAACCACATTGTGTGTGTGTGTGTATGTATGTTGTGTCGCTCATTGCAGGTAAATTGTTCCTGTTTTTACACCTATTATTGTAATTACATCTTTATATTTCCCCAAATACTTAAAAAAATATGATGTTAGTTAAAATTAAGATTAAAAAAATGTGGAGTTGAATTCATTGTAAAAGTTAACAGCACCACAGAAAATATTTTTAATCTGCACATCCTATGTGAGAAGTTTCAAACAACAAAGAAATGTCTATCGCATTTTTGTTGATTTCAAGAAGCCGCTTTATGGGCCACCATGCGCAAGTACAACATGGGCCAAAAACTAGTTCAGACCATTAAACAACTGTATGTAAATGCCAACAGTTTTTTTACTGATCTATGGCACCACAGTTGGTGTGAGACAAGGCTGCATTCTCTCTACAACTTGGTGTGAGACAAGGCTGGATTCTCTCTACAACTTTAATGCCGGATTGGCAGGACGAACAGGAACTTGGAGATCTAGTAGATCGTCTGGACAAAGCATCAACCTAGTATGAGATGGAAATCAACACAGAAAAAAACAAAAGTAATGACCACAAACATCACCGTCAACCACAGAGAGCTAGAACCTGTCACCAAAATTAAATATCTTGGAGCTTTCATTTTAGAAGAAGGGTCAACGCCAGCAATCATGGCCAGGATAGCTCAAACCACAGCCGCACTTGCCAGACTTAAACCCATTGGAGGGACAAGAACATAGCAGCAGAAATTAAAGATGAGACTCATGCAAGTGCTGGTCACTTCCATCTTCCACTACGCTTGTAGGACATGAACTCCCACAGCAAAATTGTAAAAGGAAATCCAGGCCTTGGAGATGCGATGCTACAGGAAACTTCTAAGCATTAGTTACTTAGCCCATGTGTCAAACGAAACGGTGCGCAACACCATCAAAGGCACATTGGACCCTACGAATAACTGTTGACAACTGTGCGCAGACCGAAACTTCAGTGGTATGGTCACGTCACAAGATCATCAGGACTGACCGAAGTAATTCTCCAGGGCACAGTCCAAGAGGGCAGGAGGAGAGGAAGGTCATAAAAGAACTGGTGCCAACTTTGCCACGACCCAGGAACAGGCCATAGACCGTCAACTGATGAAAAGGCTGTCCAGAGTTGCGTCCTGTCTCTTTCTGTCTTTCTGTCTTTCTGTCTTTCTTTCTCCCTCTCTCCCTTTCTCCCTTTTTCTCTTTTTCTCTTCTCTTTTCGTCTTTTTCTCATTTTCTCATTTTCTCATTTTCTCATTTTCTCATTTTCTCCTTTTCTCTTTTTCTCTTTTTCCTTTTTCTCTTTTTCTCTTTTTCTCTTTTTCTCTTTTTCTCTTTTTCTCTTTCTCTCTTTCTCTCTTTCTCTCTTCCTTCCCTCTCCCTTTCTCTCTCTCTATATATATATAAATATAAAACATTTATTGTATATACAGTAGCTGCCCTACTTACGAACGAGATTCCAGACGATCGTTCGTTAGTTGAATTTGTTTGTAAGTTGCTTCAGTGCTATAGTCAAGTCAAGTCATTTTTATTTGTATAGCCCTAAATCACGAAGAGTCTCAAAGGGCTTCACAGATTATTACACTATATTAAACAGACTATTTTCTTATGGAATTTATATTTAAGGTTTATATAATTATGTTTAAGGCTTGTATAAGTAACCTGTATTGTTTTGTACTGGAAAATAAAAAAATAATTAAATAATATGCTCTATAAATATAAAGAAAGTTAAGTTTAACTTACTTTTGGAAGATGAGCTTTAAGGGGTTAGGCGACTTCCTCCTCCGTGGTATTAAGTGGCCGAAAAAAAGCGATCGAACCATTTTCTCCACCGCATCAAGCTTTCTTATTCCACTTTCATTTCAAAAGAAATGGCAGGCCTCTTCTTTACACTTTACACCAACCATATTGATGGATGCACGAGATATTAAACAATAAAAATGTCAAAGTTCTCAGCGTGTTGGACTGTATAGCACAGAATGTTTACACACAAACTAGGAAGAGGAAGCACATTTATTTTCTTCTGGGTGGATGCTGAGTAAATTCTCACAGCGCCACGCACCGGTAGTGGCGGAAAGAAGGACTCCAGTACTGTCCTGTACTTGGAAAAAGACGCACAATACAAAATCTCACTAACAGCAATGACCAGATATTTACTTTACTGTTGTTATTACTCGGAGTGTTAATCTGTTAGTCCTCTACTTTATAAATCCAAATAAATAATTACAGCGTCCTCCAATTGATGAGAAGTCTTGCTTTACTTATTGTTATACTGTACATATGGCATCCCTGAAGGGTTTTTATATAGACCTACAATTAAAGTACAGGTTGGTGGTATTTCCGGCTTGGCATTACCTCCAGTGCCCATGGTTTAGCTGCAGCGTAGTCAGCTAGGAACCATTAATCCACAACGTTTCGCTCCTTTAATCACTAGAACATATCCAGTTGGCAAAGCAGTGACAGGGATGTCTCCCCAGTTTCCCTGCTGTCAATCCTGCATCCTTCAGGAGGCGTGTTGCTGACTACCCCATGTAGCCTCGACAGCCGACCTCCACTGGGTAAACCGTCGTCTTCCAGCCGGCTTCCTGGCGCTCGATATCCAGCTCCAAGTAGTTAGCTTTCTTGCACTCAAAGACGGCCTCGAATTCCCCTTCTGATGGCACTGTGAGCTCACTGTCAACCTATTTATATTTATGGTGGCACCGGCTCAAGCACAGAGTACAAAGAGCTGAATTCCTCTTCTTGTAGATATTGTCGCTATCGTATATATTTGCATCCAGGCTGAAGTTACAACTATAAAATAGACAGCCAGCGCCCTTTCAGAAGCTTTTTGGTGAATATGCATTTTTCTTCATGGATTCTGTGTTCTTGAGTATTTAAAAGGGAAAAACAATAAAAAATAAAGATTTGTAAATATATGTTTCCAGTGTTTTTCAGGGGTAAATGTGTTTCACAATTAGCTTCCTTTTAAAAATGTAGCATTAATTCTTGTATTTGGTACACACACACACACACACACATAAATGTATATTTTGTTGCACTGAAAGATATTTTTGATTGACATTTTGTTATGTCATGCAGGTATTTCAGTTGCTTGACTTTAAAGTTGTTTGGTATAAAAAGGTTCATAGAGTAAATGAGTTAAAAGTTTCCCGGAGAGTGAAAAAAAACATAATATTATAATTTAGTAGGATAACAGATTTTTCAAAGATATATCAATTCATTTTGTACATAATATTACATTGTTGTTGGTAATACATTGATCAAAGGAACCCTAAAAAAACAATCTTTTGATGGGGCGGGCCATGCCCCCTATGGCTGCATCCTTAACAAGCGTCTCTAATTTCCATTATTTTAAATGGACAGGTAGCAGCTCCATTGCATCCTGCCGTTGATTTTGTTCAAACTTTGACAGTTCAACTGTTAGGGTCTGAAGCAACTCCTACCACCAGAGGGCCTTCACCAGAATTTGAACTGCTCGGTACAAGTGTGTCCAATTATCACACACCTATTCCCAATTATTCAGAACCCTTAAAAAGGAAAATTTGATAATTATACCTTGTCAGGTCATTGTGTCATTTTCACTCACCCCACCAGGTCAGATTTGTTTGAGTTGGTTTGAGTTTGTTTCTGGTTTCTTTGTTAGTTTGTTACTTTGCTTCATGTATTTTCCAGTTCCAGTTTTGGTCTTTGTTTCTAATTTGGACATTTCCATATTTTTTTCCATATATTTCCATATTTGCTGCTTGGTACCTTTTTTTGTTGATAAATACCGTCCCTCTTTTTGAGCATCCCTGCCTCCAGCTCCTGCCTCCCATGTTCATCATCCTCTAAAACCGTAATATCTACTACACTTTACTCTGTTAAGGTATGACAAAAATGTCATTTTTATTCAAAGGAGAAATTGTGCCGTTTTAATGACAACACTTGCCGACTTTAGAAACAATAGCAACCATAACAGATGATTCCATATCCAATTAAAAAGACAATTATACATAAAAAAACACTGTTTATGCTTCAGAGCAAATACTAAAATATGTTTAATAAATTCACAGGAGAAGAATCATGTTTCAATGGAGCAACTTCGGTCTTCTTATAATTAAAACAATGGCAGATCTGTCCAGGACAACACAAATAAAGTTGACAACACATCAATATTCTTATCTGAGAAATATTAGAGTCAAAGGAAAGAAAAAAAAGGAAAAAAGTGGTTGCAAAGTTGGAAAATCCTTGACAAAATCTTGATCAGTCAGGGAAACTAGTTTCACTCAACATTTCTGCCCTGAATTAGAGAAAAGTCAGAAAAAAAGAGTATTAAAAGACAGATGGATATACAAGCTACAGTGCATGTGATTATTGGAAATGCTGTACATTTGGATCAATTAGAATATCAAAATTCTTGATATTCTAAATTGAACGTGCTAATCTGATTCTTTAGGTTGAGAGGGTTAACCTGACAGAGCACTGGCAACCTTTCCAATTTTATCTTTTAAACAACATTTTTGTGCCAATTACTGCATTATCTCCTCTAGCAAAGGTGTCAAATATATATATATATATATATATATATATATATATATATATATATATATATATGTAATCTTCCTTTAAAACCGTAACATCTACTACACTTTACTTTGGTAAGGTATGATAAAAATGTCATTTTTATTCAACAGGGCAGATGTGCAATTTTCAATAACAGTTAACGACATTAGAAACAATAGATTTACCGTAAGAGTATTCCATATCCGGTGAAAGGCAAATTCTACATTAAAAAAACAATTAAAAACATAAATATATATATATATATATATATATATATGTATATATATATATGTGTGTGTGTGTGGTAATCTTTTTGTGTATGGCGGTTTTCTTATCATGGTTTCGCAATTTTGCGGAGGTTCATTGTGTTCTGCGTTGTGATTGGCTTAACAGAGGAAGAAGCCTTTTAATGCCAACAAAGTTGCACCCCTCCTCCTGCAAATTGTTTTTTGGTGCCACATGCGGGTTTTTTGTGCTCCCTTGTGTCTCTCTGGCACTTTAGAAGAAAAAAAAAGATAATGGAAAAATATATGTTTTCAATAGGACAGACGAATGAAGACAAATGCAGTCTTTCATAACATCTAATTGATGGTGACAAAGTATCTTGTAAAATGATAATTTGACAGTACAGTAAATAACTTAAAATATATATTTTTATACGGGCAGCACGGCGGCGCAGTGGTTAGCGCGTGTGCGGCA